>NC_090069.1:2170076-2187576 GCF_038355195.1 Osmerus mordax | reverse complement strand
ACACTCAAGCACTTAGGAGACCCATTAAAGTCTTTGTGCACACACACACAAGCATACACACTCACGCACACACACACGCATACATACACACTCACAAACACACACTCACACACACACACACTCCAGCCTGCCAGCACACGCCCTCGCACACGGCCTCCCCAGTACGTGTGCCTGGGTGAGACTGAACCGAGCCAGAAACGGCCTTTTCAATATCCCCTTTTAAATAGCTGCTCTCCCCCGAACCGCAGGCTGGAGGTCATCTGAGGTCTGCACCCAGATGTTTCACGCAGCTCTCCAAGCAGTGAAACCTTCAAACTCCAACCCCCGCCGCCTCTCAGATAACAGGGTTATCTCTCTGGGTCGTCTCTCTGGGAGAGGCTCCCAGAGAGGCTCCTGTGACGATCACCAGCACAGGTGTGACGTCCGAAGAGACGGGCGACCCCGACCAAGGTCAGCAGGTCCTATCAACGTCATCGTGACCCTCAAAGGGATCCGAAGAGCGACCTGCTCTCGGACTAGAACCGGGACGGGGGCGAGATAAGGAAAAAAACGTCAGCTTTCGTTTACCATGACGACCAGGTTCTCCGTGGTGGCTCCGAGGGCCTCCAGGGACTCTGGTTCGTCCGAGGGCCTCTTGTAGTGGAAGGCGGTCCCCGCGATGTCGAACTTCCTGGGCCAGTCGATCGTCCACGCCCCGTTGATGTAGTAGTCGTCTCCCTCGGACTTCAAGGCTGGCGGCGACACAGAAAACGACGGAAGCTCGTTAGAAATGCCGCCAGGGAGAGTCCCGTGACGGGCAGCCTAGGGACGGTAGCTAAGACAACAGGTGTTGGGGGGGGGCAATGTTTTGGTGTGATGTCATCGCCATCATTCATCATGGCACTCTTCCTCCAGTTCTCTGAAGTCATTGGCAACTTTCACTCCTTCAACAGACGCTGAACAGCACTCAGAGCACGCACACACACACACACCTCAGTGAGGGAACAGAGAGAAAATAACACACACACACACTCTTCAGGTGAAAGCTTGGAAGAAACCCACGAATACCAGTCTTCTCTGGTCGTCAAAACAAAGGTTTCGTCTCCAAGCAAAACAGATCTGAAAATATCCACTTTCTCTGTTTTGAAAGGGGGCCAAATTTGGGAAGCAGTGATTCCACCACTCTGCACTCTCTGTCAATCTGTCTCTTCATAGCTCACTGCCGTACAATACCATCGCTATTTACACAGATTAAGGCAACAATATGAAGTTAACTTGTCTGTTTTAAATAAGCACAATTAAGGCATTATCAGCAGGTGTGTGTATAACCTTAGGTAATCAGCGAAATCGCTGTTTGTAGACGCTTCACTATTGTTACCTTAGAGTTAGGCTTAAGTGAAGCCTTAACTGTTTGCCTAACCTTAGATCCTTTTCAACTCAGCATAAAGCCACCTCTTTGTCAAACGTGGACGTTTGAAAATGCGCTCCACTGGCCTCAATAGCTAAGGCTCACATAACGCTGGAAAGAAAAATATTTCCTTTGTCACACATGACATTCATAACTGAGTTACAAATTGCTTGGAAGGGATATAGAGTCTGCAAATAATAGAGAAAGTTACACTCTTAAACGTTGATATATAGACATCATATCCCCCGAAATCCTTGAGGACCAAGCAGCTGTCACTACGGCGCTATAAATCTGACACTGGTTTCTGGTTCAAAGTTGGACTCAGGGCCTCCATCAACACCATCTGCCATAAATTCAGCACACTGTCACACAGTTTTCTCTTGTTAATGGAAGCGCCGAAAAACAACCCCAAATTGAATCTGCTTGTTTGATTGTTTTTTTCGATTCTGACACTGCCAGTGTTGCAAATGGTTTTTGTTTAGTCTGGAACTGGGAAGAAGAGTTCAGAGCCAAGACCCCCATTACTAGATCCAGGGGGGTCTGGGAGACAGGCAACGAGTGACACACACACACGCACACATAGCAGGAGATCAAAACCAAAGATACCGTCAGCATCTTGTGTTTTGCGCAGGACTGAAGATGACACCAGGAAGAAGACGACTCAGGCTTAGATAAGATCTAAAGGCCTCATCTGAAACAGGTCAGTGTTCCACGTCGCTTCACATCACTGTAGGGAATCATCCTCAGTGGCCCGTCTGGGAATCGCTCGTGGATAATTCAACTAAGCTCAGGGTGACATGCAGTTTTCATCTGGGTCCAAGTCGTCAGGGTGTTACGCTGGTAGTAAAGGTGGTCATTTGGCTCGATCAACTTCAAATGATTAATCCCCCCTTACTGTACTTACCGATGTAGTTTTTGGACATGGCAACTTCTTTGATTTCAATGTGCACTGAACCTCTGGGTATCTGAACAACCTCCATGTAGCCTGGAAGGGAACAGCAGAGAAGAAGAGGTGAGGTCTGGAAGGGAACAGGAGAGAAGGAGAGGTGAGGTCTGGAAGGGAACAGGAGAGAAGGAGAGGTGAGGTCTGGAAGGGAACAGGAGAGAAGGAGAGGTGGGTCTGGAAGGGAACAGGAGAGATGAGGTCTGGAAGGGAACAGGAGAGAAGGAGAGGTGAGGTCTGGAAGGGAACAGGAGAGAAGGAGAGGTGAGGTCTGGAAGGGAACAGGAGAGAAGGAGAGGTGGGTCTGGAAGGGAACAGGAGAGATGAGGTCTGGAAGGGAACAGGAGAGAAGGAGAGGTGAGGTCTGGAAGGCCCACACATCCTGCTTGGTAGGGAGTCTATAGGGGGGAGGGGGGGAGGGGGGAGGGGGGAGGGGAGGGGGGGGGGAGGGTGCGCTGGACATTGAGTCATTTGTTTAAGATTTTAACACCTAAAAAGGACAGAGGAGATAATGTCTCAAACTTTATGAAAAGAGGATAAAGGGGAACCCTCCCCCTCTCTCCAACACACACACACCCACGCACAAATACACACACTGTATTTTTAGATGATATGGGGCCATACCATAGAAGGACAGAAGTATTTTCTCTCCACCTCTCTATAGACTGATCTTGGACCCAGACCCAGAGTGAAGCCATATCTTGACTAATTCCCTCTCCGGATGATGTCATTAATATGAATATATTGTGTTTCCATCTATGTTTTGACAACATGTTTCTCAACTCACAAAAACATATGTTTTATCATTGGGTGACAAATGGGGATAAATACGCATTTTGATGAGAAATGAAGTTCTTGGCCACAGCTATCTGTTGGCCCTCGAATGAAGCCCCGTTGCCAAAAAACCAAGAAGTTCCTGAGCTTTCACCTTGGTTTCTTCCAACAAGGACATATCTCCTGGGAGGGGACTCCAAGCGTGTTCTGTTTGGCAGCTTTCAAAACACATGAGGACCTTTCCCTACCAAACACAGGGCTGTACGGTCCTCACAACCACCAGAGAACAGCCCTCTCTTTGCTATTTCATATTCTCACGTGGCTTCTCACGTTTATGAAAGAACACATGCATATATGGCAAATATATTGATTTACATTTGTGTTTTATATTTATAGCTTTTGATGAATTCTTCTTGAGCTTACTCAGCCTCTTGGCAACCGTGAATAAAACGGCTTAGATACGGCAAAAGTATCAAACGTTTTCAAGCTTCTAGGAAGGATGTGACGCCTGAGAGACGTGCTTCACCCTAGCTTCGCGCGCTAAGCCGGTAGATCATGGAACACCTAGGTACCTCGCTACGGTACCTCCAGCCAGGAGGGAGCGTTCGGTGTGTGTCTGTCCCCCACCGCTCTCACCTCCTCTGGGCAGGGAGTCGTTGAACAGGCCCTCGGTGGCCTCGCAGGTGCTCCCGTCCCCTCCGCACATGCGACAGCGGTCCTCCTTGGCGTCGGACCCCAGGATGTTGTCACAGCCCACGTGCTGCGGAGAGGAGAGAGCAACTGCTTACACGGTCTGAGAGACACAGCGTCGTTCGTTGTACGTATCTTGCGGTCGTTTGACGTCCGGAAAGGAAGTTGGAAGTCACCGCTTTTTTTAACTTTGACTACGGTCAGTGAGTAAAGGTTTATTAAGAGTATGTTCATTAAAACTCTTAATTTGACAGGAGGAATTACTGGCGTCATTAAAAAAAAGATGTTCATCATCTCTCCACTCTTCTCTTGAATCCTCCCTGTATATACTCTAACTCTCCTTCTTTGCATGTTCTCTCACTCTCCTTCTCTCCCTCTCATCTCACTCTCCTTCTCTCCCTCTCATCTCACTCTCCTTCTCTCCCTCTCATCTCACTCTCCTTCTCTCCCTCTCATCTCACTCTCCTTCTCTCCCTCCTCTCCTCTCCTCTCACTGCCGCAGAAACACTGTGAGACACTGAGTACTTCTGAGGGCCATCCAGACTGTTCCAGATATTTATCACCCCTTGTCAGTGAACCTAGAAAGCCAAGTTCTGTAGCAAGAAGACACACTGTCTAAAAAATAAAACGTGCTGCAGTTGGTTAGGAATATTCTTCATTTCTTCCCTTAGTATAATGCATTCTCTACTTCGAAGTCCTCCATGCTCTCTGGATGTGAGGAAAGCCCTCTTTCTAGAACAAGGCATCTAAGTGTACACTTAGGGAATCAGATGGCTGAGCGGTGAGGGAGTCAGGCTAGTAATCTGAAGGTTGCCAGTTTGATTCCCCGCCATGCCAAAATGACGTTGTGTCCTTGGGCAAGGCACTTCACCCTACTTGCTTCGGGGGGAATGTCCCTGTACTAACTGTAAGTCGCTATGGATAAGAGCGTCTGCTAAATCTAAGTGTACACTTTTCCAGTGCGAAGCCTCATTCATAATACGCACATCAGCTTTTTTGGGTGTTTTTATGTAAATTCAGACATTCCATAAACTATATTCCCCACTGAGATACAAACGACAGTCTTTCAATTCAACGTCCTCGTGAAACGGAATTTCCTGTGTGAAGTCAGAAACACAATTCTAGAAGAAACTGTTGGATTCCGATAAGAATCCAAAAGACTGAAGTCAGTTATTGAGCCAGCTTGCTACCATGAGGGTGTATTGTTCCATAACAGACTCCTTTGTGGTTTGCTGTCACGTTTACCCTTACCCAGACACTATCTTGTAAACTGTGTTCCCTTAGATAAGACCAAGGATATCAACTCAGGAAACACTCACTTGGACGGCTACTACTCAAACGGAAGCGAATGGAAGGGTTAAAAATATCCACAAAAAAAACATGCTTCATGCCTTCCCTCGTATCACGAATCAAATCAAATGTTATTTGTACTGTCACAGAGGGCTTCACATATGCTTAGAGAACTGCGCTTAAACCAAAGCACGCCAGCACAGAATCTAGTACCGATTCTTCACTGCTCATGTCCTCCCTGGTATCCCTCCTCCAGTCCTAGTCAGGAGCCTGGCTGATGAGGGTTAGGGTTAGTTCCTGGTTGTCCTCTCACCTTGCACTCCCCATTGATGCAGATGTCCAACGAGTCGCCCTGGCAACGGGTACCGTCGATGACCGCGGGGGAACGTTCCGTGTAGAAGTTGTACCCCTCGGCCAGGCAGTTCAGAGCACAGGGTTTCACACCGCCTGGGTCACACACACACACACACACAGTCAGAGATTCACATCGCTATAAAACAGACAGATATGTATACACACACATATACACAAGCAGAGATTCATATCATTATAAAACACACACACACATACACACACAAGCAGAGATTCACATTAAACACACACACACACATACACACACAGGCAGATATTCACATCGTTATAAAAAACACACACTCGTACAAAGTGACTCGGAAATCAACGAGTCAATTTTATCTTGTTTTATGCTTGTGAAAAGACGTTCGACCACGGGTGTGCGAGCTCCCCACAGAGAGACAGAGCTGCTGTTTACATTAGCATCTCCCGCTAGGCCCCCAGACTCCCACAATCCTCTCTGCTCAAAGCCGTGAGCGACTCTCACACATATAGACGGATCTCCTTTATCGTAGACCACGTAGGGTTGCTGTGATACGGTGTACAGTGCAAAGTGTTGAAACCGTGGCTGTACTGTAGTGCAGCGGTTCATGAAGAATGTTCTAGACTCAGTCTGAGCCCTGTTGATAATAATAATAAAGAGACCTTGTGTTAGTCATGCCGAGGCTGACGTCACTGTGACACATGCACCGGGAGAGATATGCTGTTGAGGCCGGGGCTGAAGTTGAGGCTGGGGGGCTGGGGGCTGAGGTTGAGGCCTGGCTGGGGTTGAGATTGAGGCCAGGGCTGGGGGGCCGAGGCTGGGGTTGAGGACGGGGATGAGGTTGAGGCCGGGGCTGGGGCTGGGTTTGAGGCCGGGGGGTGGGGTTGAGGTTGAGACCGGGGCTGGGGCTGAGGCCGGAGCTGGGGCTGGGTTTGAGACCGGGGCTGGGGTTGAGGTTGAGGCCGGGGCTGGGGCTGGGGTTGAGGGCCAGGGCTACCTCCACAGAGGTTATCTCCCTGGTTAACATGCAGGTCCACAGTCCAAGAGATTACTCTCAGCCAGAGAGGATGTCATAACTCCAACTAATGGAAGGCCCTCTGATAAGAGAGTTCTGCTTAAAGCTCAATGCTCTCCAGGAGATTATCAGACACATCATGGCTAACTGGGACTTCACTGACGACTTGTTTTGGGTTCACAGTCAGTTTTTCAATTAGTGAACATGATACAGATAGAGGAAAGGGACAGGATTGAATCCAAGCCAGTACATAGGACCGTCCGGACATCTAGAATTACAATTAGTTCGGCTAGATCATGTCGTGATGGGCTGGAACATGCGTTCCCCCGACAACAGGACACCAGACCGTCTCTCTCAGAATATGGGGCCTTTCAGAATCCATAAAAGCAAACACTCCCAGCCCCAGCAGAGCCCTGGGGACGTCGAACCCAACGCCCTCCTCCACTGGGGAATGCGAGGAATCCACACCCCATCAAAGCGACCGTCCCACTGTTGGTGTTGGCTGGGTACACAAACCAGGCGGCCCCGGGGGCTCCGCTGCCGTCGGACCAGAGTGCATCCTGGGAAGGCTGTCGCCTCACCAGAACCAGGAAGGACTTCCAGAAAGCTCACCTCCAGTATAGGGCCTCCAGTTGTAGTACTTCCCACGGAAGGGCATGCTGTCAAAGTCGGCGCACTGCTTCTCTCGGAAATCCCTGGATCCTGCCGCACAGGCCTGGTGAGCACACACACACACACACACGCACACACACATGCACACACACACAGCAGCACGTCAGAAACACAGGAAGAGAAAGGTGGAGAGACACGGGTGAACTATCCTGCAGCTCTGACAACAGGATGGGAATCATTATTTCCTGCGGGGCGAGAAAAGCCTTTTTGACGCGCCGCCACGCTTTCTGGGGACACCAGAACAGTCTGGGACGTTTGATCAGAATCTCTCCTGTGAGAATCTGCTTTGTGTTTGAAGGGATTGCTTTGTTTTTTAGTTTGGGAGATCTGACATGGATAACAGCAGTGAACGGGACTGCACCCGAGCAGTGAACGGGACTGCACCCGTCTACATCAAGTCTCTCCTGCAGCCTTACACCCCCACCCGCCACCTACGGTCTTCTTCAGACAACCGCCTGGTGGTCCCACCGCTCAAGACCGCCCGGTCCCAACACAAGCTCTTCTCCTGTCTGGCCCCCCAGTGGTGGAATCAACTCCCCACCTCCATCAGAGACACTGACTGTCTCTCCACCTTCAAGAAAAGGCTCAAGACGCACTTGTTCCGGGAGTACAACGGTACTTAGGAACGGTTCGCTTGACCCGATGTTAGTTTCCTCAAGGATCACAATGACTCTTGCTTAGAGACTTGTTGCTCTTGTGGTTAGTGGTAACTGATTAAAATTTTTGGTTCTCGCTGTGATATATTGTTTTATTACTGTTGCTTGCTTTTTCCCACAGGTACACTTGCACTTATAGCTGTTCATGTTGTTTGGTTGTGACTTGTTTAACTACATGCTCTTATGGTTCTTCCCTTTGGCACTTACTTTGGTTGTTCACAATGTGTGCTTCATGTTTTGGCTACTCGCGATGTTTTTTTGGCTATCTTGTTGTTATGATCAGTGACCTATGCACTTTGTAAAGCTCTCTCTTGGAAGTCGCTTTGGATAAAAGCGTCTGCTAAATGAATAAATGTAAATGTAAATGTAAATAAATGTAACAGAACGCTTCGTATCCTGAGTAATTAGAAACATCAGCTTAGCCCCAGGACCCTGGAGAAGACTGGTATGGACCTGGACTAGACCTGAACTAGACCTGGACTACCCCAGCACGTGAACTAGCTCTAGACGTGGCTCTGGACTAGACTCGGACTAGATCTAGACCTGGACCTGCCCTGTACTAGACCTGGATCTGGACTAAACTTGGACTACACCTAGACTTGGACTACACCTAGACCTGGACTTTACCTGGACCTGGACCTGACCTCTGACCTGTACTACACCTGGACTTTACCTGGACTAGACCTGGACTAGACCTAGACCTGGACCTGGACCTGCCCTGTACTAGACCTGGACCTGGACCTGCCCTGTACTAGACCTGGATCTGGACTTGGATCCAGGCCTGGCTGGGGTGAGAGTGCGTGAGCGGCTGGTACAGCAGAGAAGCCCAGTCTGTGAAGCCCCACTACAGCACGTTCCCACAGGGCAGATAAAAGCTGTCGAGGAGTCCAGGTCAAAGCTGTAGTTCAGAGGCTGTGCTGAGGCCAGAGGCTGGGCCTGAATGACTTTCATCAGCACTGAAGTGAGGGCCAATCTGGCGCTGCCACAAACATCAAACACGCCGCGGGAGGGAGAGCTCCCAGAGCAGCACAACACGAGCGAGGTCACGCTCGAGTGACGACACCGACATGAGGACCGCAAATGTTTTCGAAGACGAGCGAACGCATCACATCTGGTTAGTTTACTGGGTTTAAAACACCTAATATCGCCACCCCCTTCAACCACAAACACCCTCTTCCTCTGAATCCCCCCCCAACACACTATTGTTTGTATAATATCCCCCCCCCCCCTCCACCAGGTTCCCCAGTCGAACCCCTCTGCAGATGGGGAGCCTCCCCTGATTGGACTGGAGGAGGAAGTGACACGGAGAGGGAGGGGTCGAAGCATGAGCTCATTGTTGTGAAAGAAAAAAAAACGAAAGATCACTGACTTCCACTCGGCGTGAGACAAGGGCAGGAACTCTACGGGTGTGTGTGTGTGTGTGTGTGTGTGTGTGTGTGTGTGTGTGTGTGTGTGTGTGTCTGTGGGCGTGTGTGTGTGTGTGTGTGTGTATGTGTGTGTCTGCACCACAGGGAACCAAGTGGGGACATGTCCTGACTCAAACCACAACAATTTCTTCTGGACAGAAACACTTATGGTAACAGATGTCCACTCCCCCACCAGCCCATTCCTGCTAGCTCTGGCTGTCCTCTCTCCACCAGCTCTCACCTCCTCCACCAGTCGCTCCCTACTGACTAACCCTCTCCCTCTGTACACGCTACACAGCTATGCATGAGAGCAAAGTGACAGCCCTGGGGGTCGGTCTGAATTCCTCAAGGTCAGAGTTGTCAGCACTCTGCAGTCTCTCTCAAGACCCTTGTCCTGATTTAATGGCCTCTCTAAGCCTAGACCTGCTCTGCAACCAGATTTGCATTCAGTGTGTGTTTGTGTGCGCGTGTGGAGGTGTGTGTGTGTGTGTGTGTGTGTGTGCGTGTGTGTGTGTGTGTGCGTGTGTGTGTGCGTGTGGTGTGATGGCACATTTTCATTGGAAGCGGCGCGGTCTGGGTAGTGAAATAGCGGTTAGGGACGTTGTTTGTTTTCCAAAGTAAACGTTCAATGCTTGCTCTGAGCTGTTATTTTTAAGATTTGTGGGTAAATGTCCACAAGCCCCCAAACTAGCTCAATTTTCAGCTTATGAAAAAGCCCACCTAGAAATTGTTATTAGGAGTTTGGAGTCTGCTGCCATACTAAATATTTGTTCAAAGCTATTTTTTTATTTATTTGAAATGCTTTTCATAGAACTTTGAAAAAGTGGTGGTTAGATTCGAGTGACAGGCCGAGCCTCCGTCGCCCTAGGAAGGATGTTAGTAGAGCAGGGAGGGCAGGGAGAAATCCTGCTGTTGGTCACACTGTGACAGGTCAGGACGCCTGAATGAACACAGTCACTACCACAACAACCCTCTCTAGTCTGCCTGCTCTCTCTCTCTCTCTCTCTCTCTCTCTCTACTCTCTCTCTCTCTCTCTCTCTCTCTCTCTCTCTCTCTCTCTCTCTCTCTCTCGCTCTCGCTCTCTACTCTCTCTCTCTCTCTCTCTCTCTCTCTCTCTCTCTCTCTCTCTCTCTCTCTCTCTCTCTCTACTCTCTCTCTACTCTCTCTCTCTAAGACTACTCTCTCTACTCTTTCTAACACTACTCTCTCTCTCTACTCTCTCTCTCTATTGTCTCTCTCTCTCTGTACTCTCTCGCTCTAAGACTACTCTCTCTCTCTACTCTCTCTCTATTGTCTCTCTCTCTCTCTCTCTGTACTCTCTCTCTCTCTCTACTCTCTCTCTAACACTACTCTCTCCGTAAAACTGAGACGGCGAAAGAGAAAGGAAGTGGGGAGGCCGATATGGGAGGAGTGTGTGTGCGTGTGCGTGCGTGTGTGTACACTCACGTCGGTGTTACATGACCTGTAGCGTTTCCTTTCCCCCAGACAGTACTTCCCTCCTCCTGAAGGCCTGGAACACAGACAGAACCAAGAGAAACAGTCAGGAAAGAGAGGGACGAGTCCCCATGCTGGCAGACCACCCCGTTCACTCTGATCGTCTGATACCTGGACATCCAGTCTCACAATCAGAATTCACACACGTACACACGTACACGCACCGACATGCGCACACCTCAGTGGAAATGTCTGATAAATATCTTTCTGTCAGAGACAGTGTGTGTGTGTGTGTGTGTGTGTGTGTGTGTGTGTGTGTGTGTGTGTGTGTGTGTGTGTGTGTGTGTGTGTGTGTGTGCTTGTCGGCGGCACCTTGCCAGTTATTCATTCATGAAATCCAAGCTGCTCTTAAAGCTCTTAAGGGTAACATGACATTTGGAGCTGGTGCAGACCCGTGTCTATCAGCCACACACATCTAACCCCCCCCCCCTCCCCCCACCACCACCATCCTCTCCTGGTGTCACGCTAGCCTGCTAGCCTGCTAGCCTGCTAGCATAATCACATTAGCCTCGCTCTGTCCCTCCCGCCGTGTCTCAAGTTAAGCCTCTACCGCTATTTCTCGTTCTCTGCACTCTCTACACAGCACCCTCTTCCCTTCACATGTCTCAGCCTTTCTTCTCTCCTCCTCTCATCTCCCTTGCACTCCCTCCCCCCCTCTCTGCTAGCCAGCCAGTCTAATGAATGTGTTCCAGCTTGGCTGCAGTGTCTGCCTTTCCTCTGCTTCTCCTCCCTGCTCCAGTGCCCAGCTCTGGGACTAAGGGGCCACGATCACCTTACGCAGGTGTTCCACATTACACTGCAGCATGCCCTCCCCCCCTCTCCTCCCTTCCCTTCCCGTCTCCCTCCCTCTCTCTCTCTCTCTCTCTCTCTCTCTCTTCTCCCCTGGTCCCTCCGTCCACAGTCTGAGAGGCACAGAGTGCGAGGACAGGAGCTTCCACTTGCAGCACCGCTGAAACCCTACCTCCCCCCGAGAGGACCTGCGGAACCATGGGTGTGCGTGTGTGTGCGTGCGTGTGTGTGCGTGCGTGTGTGTGTGTGTGTGTGTGCGTGCGTGTGTGTGAAGGGCTCAAGGTAGCACCGAGTTACATGACCGCCGGCCGTACAAGTGGAAACATCGCGCACAGACACACACACACACACCGACACACACCTGCAGGCAGGACCTTGACGTGTGTGTGCGTGCGTGTGCGTGTGTGTTCAGCTTGCTGTGGCTTACTTTGCCTACTTACGCTGGGCTGTCACAGTGTCTCCTGGAGGATGACACACCGCCACCGCACGTCCGGCTGCACTCCCCCCACAGGGACCAGGGCCCCCAGCCTCCGTCCTCGCTCTGGGGCCAGGTGCCGAAGCCCACACACTCCCCCTGGTAGCACCACTGTGACGGGGGAGGAGGAGAAGAAGAAGGGTTGATGACGGCTCCAGCGGAAGGTGAACGCCCCCCCCCCCCCAAACGACGTGGGTCGTACGCTTGTGTGTTGAAGTGGAGTGGCTGTGGGGGCCTCTAGGGTAGGGTGGGTTCCTTCCTCTCTGTCTCTCTCTGTCTCTCTCTCTCTCTCTGTCTCTCTCTCTCTCTCTTACCCCCACCTCTGTTCCTCCCTCTCCCCCTCCCTCCCTCTCTCTCTCCCTCCCGCTGTTGACTGGGCCTCTCCCCATGACACGGCCGGGGTGAGAAACGGCTGACATTCATATTCCTTTGAAGCTCCACCCGGCAGGGGCAGACAGGGGTACGACACCGGCTGTCCCAAAGCTGCTCCAAAGCCCACAGGCTCAACCTGGGGCCCCGTGTGTTGTCCAGGACCCGGGCCATGAAAGGCTCCAGCGGGCTGACGGTGATGCCAGACGACAGGCTGGGACGTCCTCCCATTCTCCCCTCGTAAAGCTCCAGCCGGCCGGCGACAATGGACGCCGTAATCCGTGTTCAAACCGTCTCCACTAACCTGGACGGAGCCTGACGGTGAACCGATGACCTCACAGCCCACGTCTAGATTGTGTGTGTGGGGGGGGGAGGGGGTTTGTGCGTGTGTTCTATGTGGTGTATTTACATTTAGTCATTTAGCAGACGCTCTTGTCCAGAGCGACTTACAGTAAGTACAGGGACATTCCCCCTGAGGCAAGTAGGGTGAAGTGCCTTGCCCAAGGACACAACGTCATTTGGCACGGCTGGGAATCGAACCAGCGACCTTCTGATTACTAGCCCAATTCTTTAACCGCTTAGCCATCTGACATTTACGTTTTATTTCCACAGTTATCTTAGCCAGGTCTCTCTTGTCAAAGAAATCTCAACGGGACTTCCTGGTTAAATGAAGGTTAAATTCAATCGTATCATATCATGTAATCATAGAATAATAACTAACGGGTCTGACTTACCCCCTTCTGAATGCTCCTGTTTGGCACAGAGTCCCCTCAGATGCAGGGATGCTGTTCGTGACACAACGGTTGCTTTTGCTTAGGCACCACAGCTCTCTACACACTTCCTAGGAAAGAAGGCGTGAGCAAGTTGGTCAGAATACAACCAGCCCGCCTCTCACAGAGGATCCGTGTTAGAATCAGCGATGAAACTGATGCCTAGAAGTCTCTAGTTCTCAAGTTTATCAGCTATTTGTTATCAATGATAAGTACAATTACAGGTATGTTGGAATTGTTTGGTCCTGTTCCTCTTAACAATCCCGGGCGGAATATGTAAACCTACAGAATAACAATCAAAACCTGTAATAAAACACAATAAACTTTGATCTATATGCGCTGCTATGCTTATGAACTCTATCAACAGCAGATAGCATAGTTATATATACTGTATGTCTGTACATTATATTGTAACAAGGTTAGAATTTGAATGGATAATGGGAGATTTCTTCAGTGTCCCTATCTGGGACGAGGAGACAGAGAGAGAGAGAGAGAGGAGAGGAGAGAGAGAGAGAGAGAGAGAGAGAGAGAGAGAGAGAGAGAGAGAGAGAGAGAGAGAGAGGAGAGAGAGAGAGAGAGAGAGAGAGAGAGAGAGAGAGAGAGAGAGAGAGAGAGAGAGAGAGAGAGAGAGAGAGAGAGGAGAGACAGATCGCTCGCTCTTCTGGAGCCGTGCGACCAGGGAGCAGCGCGGGGCCGCGTCGACAGCCTGACTAACGCTCGCTCGCGTTCGACCACTGAGCTCCGGGAGTCGTGACGTCTCTCTGTGGAATCCTCTGTCAGACGTTGACTGGAAATCTGTCTCCTCGCCCCCCCCCCCCACAGGAGACGCCTGCGACCCCCCCCACCCCTTCCAGCAGGGAGGGAACACGGTCAGAAGGGTTCTGATCTGGCAGGAGGGCCTGAGTGAGTAAGCACTGTCTCTACGTCTCTAAGTCTCACTGCCCTGCTCAGTCTACCACAACAGAGGGAGAAGCCATTCACATCTGAACTCACTGAGGAGGCGGGTGTGTGTGTTGTGTGTGTGTGTGTGTGTGTGTGTGTGTGTGTGTGTGTGAGGGGAGGTGAGGGGATCCTGGTGCGGGCGGGGGTAAACCGAGACAAGGCTTTCCGTTCGCCCCTCAAATAAATACAACCGTAAAACTGGATGCGTGTTACAAGGACGACTCAGCACAAGCTTGCATTCGATTTCCCATTAAACCTGACCCAGTCCCTTCGCATCTCCACTTCAAAGGCTTTTTACAGGACAACTGTGTACTGGAGAGGAGCAGGCCCATGAACAAGAGGTTACGAGGCCGGGCCCGGGTTCTGACCGCGGGTCAGTAAATAAGCCCGGTCCAGTGGCTCCGTGAGCCCATCCAGATTAAATAAAGCAGCAAACTGCCACTCTCGGTGCTTCCAGAGCGCGGCGAGCGCGGCCAGCTGCTTTCAATAAGCCCCCCCCCCCCCTTCCGCTCCGGCCCCCGTCGCCATCTGGGCCCTGGCGAAAGGTCAGCGCGCCCGGGGAGAAGCTGTACGCGGGGGCCTGAGGGATTTACACGACGAGAGAGGGAGGTGTGACGAGGCAAAGGGCCAGGGGGTGAAGGGAGTCAGGCAATATAGCCATCAAAGGATGTTTGTTTTGCATGCCCTCACCTCCCTATGTCACTGTCCGGGTTCAAGGCTTTCCTCTTGAGCGATGAGAGGCAGGGGTGGGTGGGTGGGGGCAGGTTGAGTTGGGGATATAGGTGTCCTTTGTGTGGGGGGGGTCCTCTGTCCTGGCCTGCTATATTAGAAACATTCATCACCCTGAGTGGGACACCTCTGACTCGCCTCAAGCTGGGATGTGACGCCGTGTGGTCGCCGCCGTTCCAGAGGCGCTGACATCACAGGCGCTGACATCACCGAGGCGCTGACATCACAGGGGACCCCACCTGTGCACGGACCAGCATGTGACCTCCACAACCATGTCGGCTTAAATCAACGACAGATAAATGTCAGTTCCGGATGCTTGTTTGCAATCTGGCTTGATCTCATTGCGAGGTCCGAGCAGAAACGCGACCCGTTTTACGACTTTGCTGACCACATCATTTAGCTGTCTTTACTAGTAGAATGCTACTTTGGCCAAATGACTTTAGACCTTGATCATAAAGCCCAGATGAGGTAACAAGTACCAGGTCACAACACTGTCTGTATGGAGTCATAGGAAGGAGGGATCATTAAAGAGTTACTGACCATCCCCTCTCCCTGTTCATATACTTTACTTCTCATCCATATTCTTTAGAGGCAGTAAAGCGTTATGTGTGGTGCAACATGAGCACAGGTTGCCCTTACACAACCCCCCCCCCCCACGCAAACACTTGGACCGTTTGACCGCAGGTTTGCGGAGTCCAAGAGGTTGTCTTTGAGGACTGAAAGGCAGGTTGGGAAATGCAGCGCTCCTACATGCAGTATTAGATCTGTCACTCCTGGCTGTGGTCCTGTCTGGTGTCTCTCTTCACCAGATGGCCTGGTGAAGTGATGAAACAGTCTGTTCTGCTTGTGTGCAAACAGCAGAGCAGGGGGATCTCTCTCCTTTATAAATGCTTGTCTTTCATGCAGATCTAAAACCACAATTATGAGCTCTGAAGCCAAAATGACAGGGCTTGATTTCGGGGGGGCCCCGTTATGATCCGCTGTCAGATATTTCTTTCAATGAAACGAAATAACTCTGTGATCTCGGCTAATCTCTCCCGCCCCCCCCCCCCCCCACCCCCCGCCCCCGTCTGTTTCAGAACGCGTGCCCAAATATTTATACGACGCGAAGCAATATCCCATTTTGCGTCATTAACTCTCTGTGGCTTCCTACGACCTCCGCCGTGACTAAGTTTGTGATTCTTTAGGGGAGGGGAGGTGAGGGGGGGGGTAAGTCTTACTGTGCAACATGAGGGTCCTCTAGGATTATAAGGGGTGGGGGAGGGGGGTGGTAGGGTTTGGTGGAGGTGGGGGTAGGGTGGTGCTTGGGGTGGAGGGGAGATGGGTTTAGACCTGGTTCCCTCATCCCCCCTCCTGAATAAGCCGGTGGATGGAAAGCGAGAAGCTGGAAGCTCCGTGAGATGCACGCCCCCCCCCCCCCCCTGGACCCTGGCCCAGGTGTTAGAAGAACAACATCTCCTCTTCTGATAACCCCTGAACGGCAGCCTTTGATCAGGGTGAGGTGGTCGGATCAACCCTGCCTCTTATCCTCTCCTGTTACCTGATCCTTATCGCAGCTCCCCCCCCCCCCCCCCCCCCTCAGCCTTCCTTCCAAGACGGTGATCAAGGCTGCCTCAGAGCTTGGAGAGAAACAGTCGATCGCTCCGTAGTTTCGTCTGAAGGGGACCCGGTGGGAGTGTGGCGTGTGCGTCGAAGCGCCCGTCGCTTTTTACTCCCCGCGACTGCTGCGGGCGGCAGCGGGGCGAGGAGGAGGAGGAGGAGGAGAGGAGGAGGGGAGAGATGCAGGTTTTCTTTACCCCGTATTTGCACTGACGCGAGGAGGCTCCGTACTGGAAGCGACACTGCTCGTCCGCGTCGTACACCTGACCCGGGGCCACTGTTGGGGCACAGGAAGTCTCTTTTCAGAGGTTCATTGTCCAGACACGTCCCCGACCTGAGCTGTCAAAAAGACAAACCTACAATAGGATTGTTTCTTACACACAGCAGCCCCTCTCTCCCCCCCCCCCCCTCCTCCTCCTCCTCAGAGCAGAGTCCCCCCCCCCCCGCCTCTCAGCTTCAGATACAGAGAGAAGGAGAGAGAGAGAGAGAGAGAGAGAGAGAGAGAGAGAGAGAGAGAGGAGAGAGAGAGAGAGAGAGAGAGACAAAGAAGGGGAGAGAGAAGGAGAGAGAGAGAGAGAGAGAGAGAGAGAGAGAGAGAGAGAGAGAGAGAGAGAGAGAGAGAGAGAGAGACAAAGAAGGGGAGAGAGAGAAGGAGAGAGAGAGAGAGAGAGAGAGAGAGACAAAGAAGGGGAGAGAGAGAGAGAGACAAAGAAGGGGAGAGAGAGAAGGAGAGAGAGAGAGGAGAGAGAGAGAGAGAGAGAGAGAGAGAGAGACAAAGAAAGGAGAGAGAGAAGGAGAGAGAGATCCAGATCCAACATGAAACCCTCCCTGTGTCTTCTATATGGGGCTGTGCTCCACTGTATGTGAGAACTCCTATAGAATCCACGCATCAGCCAATAAAATGACAGAGGGAGAGAATTCTGGAGTAGGCTGTAGGTCATATATCCAACACTGAAACTCTGTTTAGTCTGTTTTGTCAGATAGAAATAATGTGCGTGCACAAAGAAGTTTCTGGGAGAAAAAAAAAAAAAAAACCTGCAATTTTGTATTCTGGTAAGCAACTTTCTTCGCTACTAAAAAATAAAAATACTTAACACAGGCCAAGAAGCACACAGAGCAGCTTTTGTTGGTGAGTGTGTTTATTCTGAGCTGGGAAACCGAGCTTG
>NC_090069.1:2017849-2169876 GCF_038355195.1 Osmerus mordax | reverse complement strand
CACACACACACACACACACACACGCCTCCCACTGAGCCCCCCTCCTCATGGTCACGTCGGGACCAGTGGGTGGAGGAATGAGGAACACTTACCCAGGGTACCACAGGGTTTGTTCTTGTAGGTGCAGATGTCCATACCTGTGGGCAGAACAGGGACACAGATGTCAGATGTTGCTGGATTTTAACCGTGAACCCTGGTGTGTGCTGTGAATATGTTCAGATTATGTTGTTTTCCATCCTTGTCCGTCGTTTAACCTTCCATGTTCACCTTTCCAGACAGTCCAGATAATCACCCGACGGTGACCTTTCACAACCGCTACGGGACGAGAACTGTGACTCCAGAAACTTCCACCCCAGAACCCATTATGGGGGTTTAGCTCAAACTTGGCGCCCTCTGACTAAGACCCGCGTCCTAAATGTCAAGCGGCTAACACTCTCAGCAACCAGGCGTCCAGCGCGCAACACAGCCCTACTCCTCCCCTCTCTCCCCCAACACCCTCTCTCATAATCCAATATGACAAAGGAGAAAGAGAAAAAAAACTGTAGAGAAAGAAAAGGACCACCGTACATTTCAAACCAATGATCCAATCATTCGTAAGCTTTTAATCTATTAAAAAACCCAAGACGCCCGCAAATTCAATTTAGCTCCGTCTCTCCACCGCTGCCCTCCTCCTCACCTCCCCACCCCCCCCCCCCCCCCCCCTCCCTCCCAGATGGACCGTCTTCCAAACCAGTGAGGTACGGTCTCCGGGACAACCCAGAACCCGACCTCATTTGGAACATCTATTTATTTTGATTTACTTTCTTTAATTTCCCTCTGTGTCTTCTCAAACATGACGGGGGCCGCGTTCCCAAATGAGCCACCGCGACCTCCAACCCTCCACGTTAGCGCACAGCCTAATAAAGTCACAGCGCCGCGGACGGGGGATCCACTAGCCCCCGGTGAGAGAGAGAGAGAGTTTGAGCTCACTGAACAAACAAGACTGGGAGGATAAGGAACCATCGGAAAGGACTGGAAGGATAAGGACAAGTCTGAGCGCTCGGCGTGGTAGCGGGGAACGAGTCGCGCCCCCGCGTCATCGACGCTCGCCGGATGATGTCTTCCTCCTTCAGTGTGTGACCGCCACCGCGGGAGCCACGGCAACCGTCGCTGTGACATCGTGTTGACAAGGCCACAGAGGGACCGAGCTGTCATCGAGCCGGGAGGGTCGTTCTAACATTTAGTCATTTAGCATACGCTCTTATCCAGAGAGACTTACAGTAAGTACAGGGACATTCCCCCCGAGGCAAGTAGGGTGAAGTGCCTTGCCCAAGGACACAGCATCATTTGGTTGGCATAGCCGGGAATCAAACTAGCAACCTTCTGATTACTAGCCCGATTCCCTAACCACTCAGCCATCTGACTCCCATTCTAACAGGAGCTGTCTTGCCCACGGTTGCTGCTACAGGGTGAGGCAACTGGAGGTGTTGTTAGGCTAAAACACTTTGACCCGATTGGATGATCACATTATTTCGAACGTCTCTATTGGCTTTCCCTTGAGTCAACGCATCAAGTAGGGACACACACACGCACACACAAACCCTGGGCCCAGTAAAAAGCGAGTTCAAGCAATACAAATAACAAACGGCCACACCTTCGTCCATACACACTTAAAGAGCCAAAGCACTGCACAGAGAGTCAAGGGAGTCAGGTGGCTGAGCGGTTAGGGAAGCGGGCTAGTAATCAGAAGGTTGCCGGTTCGATTCCCAGCCCTGCAAAATGACGTTGTGTCCTTGGGCAAGGCACTTCACCCCTACTTGCCTCGGAGGGAATGTCCCTGTACTTACTGTAAGTCGCCTCTGGCAAAGAGCGTCTGATAAATGACTAAATGTAACTATACTGAACATCTTCCTGAGCAGCATAGCAATGGGTCCCCACCATCAAACAGACATCATCGTAAAAATCCTTTGGAATCTTATTATAGTCGCAGGGTATCATTAGTCATAGATGAAATACCCACGCACAATAAATGTCTCCAGACAGGAGCGTTGCTAGCACAAACAGTCCTAAAACCACAGTGCTCCCTCTTTAAGGTGCATTCCACTATGGAAGCTTGGAGTGTTCTCCAGACATGTGGTTAATAAGAGCTTCCAGGGTCCACCAGCAGCTATTTAATACTTTGTCCTAATGCTCCCGCATCCTAGGGTTCCCAACGGCGCTTTTCCCCGACAGCTTGTTGTCTCGTTACATCAGGCCTGATAGTCTCCAAAACGTCTTCCTCTACCCCTTCTCCCTCCGTCGGTCAGACGAAGGCTGCAGTTGTCTTCCTTCACGGCCACAATGAAAGAGGCCGGAGGGGCCTCTTTCATTGTGGCCTGTTAGAAGGGGGGGGGGTCAGGTGGCTGAGCGGTGAGGGAGTCGGGCTAGTAATCAGAAGGTTGCTGGTTTGATCCCGGCTCTGCCAATTGACGTTGTGTCCTTGGGCAAGGCACTTCACCCTACTTGGCCTCGGGGGGAATGTCCCTGTACTTACTGTAAGTCGCTCTGGATAAGAGCGTCTGCTAAATGACTAAATGTAAATGTAGAAAACCTGTTTGTTGCAGAGCCCAGAGAGTCAACAGCAATGCTTTAGCCCGTGTCAATCACAGGCCGGCGTCTCCTCTCCAGAAAAAACAAGCAGGGGAATATATACTTTAGTTGCTAGGTTACGTAGGCCAAAACAACACCGCCAACAATGAAGTCAATTCAGGTAATGACCGTGTTTTTGTCGCGGCCGTTGTCGACGCCCATTAATTGTGGGGCGAGAGGTACGGAAGAGACGTGGACTCTGTTCACCTTCTTATTCGCTTCACGCGGAACATCAGAGGCCCCGGTACACAATCGAAGCACTGTTAGGAAAGGAGGGGTTCGAATCCGAGCCGCACGTTTGAAGTGGAAACTTGCGTAAACCCTGATTACACCGTTGGCAGTGAGGTCGATGGATAGGCCCGGGGGGGGGGGGGGGGGGGGGGGGGGGAGGGTTAGGGAGCACTCACCGGGTTATGAGAACCGCGTTGTCATGGTGAGCCATGGCCGTTCTCTGGGATGCTGTTTCCTTCTCCGTGGTGAGAGAGGATGGACTTCTGCCACTTGCAGAAGCTGTCCAGGGACTTGTCGGGCATGGTGGTTTGATCCTCAGGTTGGGCTGGGAACCACATCAGCAGAGTCACCTCAGCGCACACACACACACACAGACACACAGCCCTGCACACTACCTCGGGACTCAGTCATCCGGTGGCTCACCGGACTAATGCGTGCACCATGGAGGCCTGGGTTCGAATCCACCCCAGGCCCTTTACCATGTGTCCATTCTGTCTCTCTCCTCACTTCCTGCCCCTCTCAAACACACCATAAATAATAAAGGCCAAAATGCAGCTGAAAATATATATTAAAAAAGACTGACAAATCCGTCCTATCTAGTTTCGATAAACTGTAGCAGTGAGAGTCAGCCAAACATTGTTTGCCTTTATAACGATATGGTTGTGGATTCTTGCGTGTTCGTTTTTTTTGTGTGTCAGTGAGAGATAGAGACCAACGGCAGTGAAAGATTGAAAGACTGTGTGTGTGTGTGTGTGTGTGTGTGTGTGTGTGTGTGTGTCCAGAGAGAGATCCACTCACCTGATCTTCAGTTAGCACAATCAACCTGGTTACAATAATGTTCACAACATTTCCTAGACTGGCATCACGGTAAAGTTTGGCAACCTGACCTCCAGAAAAGAAAAAAACACACAAAGTCAGACAAATTGTGTCCATGAGTGTGTCCAAACACTGGACAGGTCATACACACACAAATACCAAACAACATCCATCAAACGTAAAACTGAACAACGTTCCAGTCATCACAAAGACACAAAAAAGTCGAAAGTCTAAAAGCAGGATCAAACTTACAATATTCATCACAGACAGGATGTAGGGTTCTATGTCTTTGCGTCCATGGTAACCGACCATCATTTTGTCGGCGACCACCAGAGTCTCTACGAAGCGCTCGGTGCTGACGGAACGCTTCTGCCTGCGCCCGTGGGCCGCTGCCGTTGCCGGGGCGACAGGGGGCGGGGGGGCAGGGGTGCCGAATGGCCAAGGTTTCTGTTTTTTTTGTGAAGTCTGTGAACGACAAACATTCCAGACACAAGCCTGTTAGTTGTGACAAAAAAAAATATGTTTTAAAATCTGCTTGCTATGTTGTTTGTACACCATTCTAAATAGGCTGTGATCAAATCTAGCAATGACACACAATCAGTTGGGGACTGTTCATGAAACTGAGAGTCATAACTGTGACATCATCATCAACACAATTTGACACTGTGAAAGACTTAAACGGCTGATTGCTTTGGCTGTTATCAACATAAAATCATCGCATTCTTACATCCACACGACACGATGGTAATCGCGCACAGTCCGTTTGAAGGCAGGAACAGTGAGTGTGTGAGCAGGAAACACAAACGAGGGGAATCCAGCCCTCTGAACCTGAAGCTGAAAGGCAGCTTTATGGATCAGATGCTCTGGGACGGAGCTGAAGACAGGGCATGTTGGAACCTGCCGCTGAGAGATGGTTTGCCTCGCTCTCCCAGGCTAACGATACTACAGTTACATTTAGTCATTTAGCAGACGCTCTTATCCAGAGCGACTTACAGTAAGTACAGGGACATTCCCCCGAGGCAATTAGGCTGAAGTGCCTTGCCCAAGGACACAACGTCAGTTGGCTTGACCGGGAATCAAACTGGAAACCTTCGGATTACTAGCCCGATTCCCTCACCGTTCAGGCCACCTGACTCCCTACTACTACATACTACTGTTGTAGCTTGAGACTTGAGGAGCTGGAGAATGTTTCGCTTGCCTTTCTCCACGGCGATGGTTTCGATGTCTTCGCCTCATTGAGTGAATTTACCTCCTTTTTTATTGGTTGTCATGCATGATTATGGGGGTGGGTCGAGATTTATTCACGATTCAAGAGTCATTTCTTGAGGTTTTAACAGTTGGGAGGGGATTGGGTGTAAAAGGGAGAGTGGAGAACCATTTTTTCTGTTCTTAAGCTGTTCCTCTGCCTCCTTGTTCCACCTTGTTCCACCTTGTTCCACCTTCTGGATCGCCCCTTCATTTCTGGGACCAGAGGAACCACATGTGTTTGTCCTTGAACGGTCTTGACCAGGAGAACTCTCTCTCTTTCTCTCTGACCTTTGTCTAGTAACAATGGTTGAGGACGTAGGACTTAAAACGTTTGTTTCTAACCCGTTTGCCTTATCATTGATTTAATGGATTTATTTAAATTGGTTCAAACCCAGTCCAGGGTATCAAGTACAGTGATATTCAGATCATTTGGACCTGTCTTAACCTGTTCTGTGTTTTTATGTAGGCCACAAAGAAACCAAGACACTTCCTTCACCCTACTATGTATTTTATGTATTTTTAATTTGATATATTTACTCCTATATGTTGAATGTATGCACCTTCCTGCCAAAGTAAATTCCTTGTCTGTGCAAACTTTCATGGCGATTAAAACCCTTTCTGATTCAGATTCTGATATAACCGTTCCTTCACACCAGCCTCAAGCCCAACCAGGAAGGAAGTTCACCAACCTGAGACCCCACAGCCGTACTCCTGGCCGTGGTCTTGTGGCGAGGGGATGGAAGTCTTCTTATAAATAACATGCTGCTGTGCTTCCTCCAGGTCCCACGAACTGGACGTCGGAGAAGATCTATTCTTTAACGGCTCTATTATATACTGCTCTTCTTCTGTTGTGATAACGCCATGCTTGTTGAAAAACAAGAACATTAAACGAGAAGTTATGACCAGAGACAACATCACAGGAAACAGTACAGAGTTGATCAAACTGTAATGTCAGCGTCTTAATAATAAATGTCAAGTTAATACATTAAACCGCTCATGGAACACTATTCACGCATTATGCTATTATGAAATGGCATTTGACAAACGTTCCTATGATGTTCATTATAACAAGCTACAGCATTACTAAAGCGCATCATGAACCAGACCGAACGCTTTCGCACCACAGGTAATAAAAGTTAAACGATTGTAATCCTAGGAGGTAATAGTTTCTTCTAAACTCCAAGTCACGTTGCAGCGCGTATATCTCCTATCTCCCCATGTTGCAGTTCAAAACACCCCACACTCTGAAGCAATTTGATAAATCATGTTATAACAACCAATTACACCAAGAACAACACTATAATTACTGGGCCTCCGACCAAAGAACATAGTGATCTGCCCTTGTACGCCCCCTTTATAATATATATTGAAAAAGTACTTTAAAATGTGTTTATAGAAAACATTGGCAGGTTGGGTTGGTACATAAAACCCACAATGAAACCAGTTAAAAAAGCCCAAACTGGCACACAACCACAACAAATTCATATTTGATCAACAAAAAAATCTCACGCTGATGTCAAGATATCACTGTCTGGCAACTCGTGAGATTAAAACAGAGATTCATTTTGGTTATGTCCATTTTTGGTACTATTAAAACTGTCTGAGGCTAAGCAGACCTAATGCTAATTCAATTTATGATACTCCTGCTCACAGTTTGCCAATTCGCTTGGCGGCAACGACAGTGATGCATGTTTTTTTCCACATGATTGCAATTGGCAGAAAGAAACAGGGCTTTTTCCTTGTTTTGAAATTCAAAGTAAGCGGAATAAGAGTTTTCCAAATGCTTCCAAGTCTGTAGTTGACTGAGGTCCTGGCCAGTTGTTAAGAGTCAGACTCTAATAGCCTGGGGAACAATGCCTCTGCTTCAGTAATTAGCTGCCTTGTTAAGGGCTTTTAGAAAGGCAAACATATTAAGTTTCTCTACACACTGAACACAGATGCCAAACCTTACGTTATCCCTGACCTCTCCTATCTATACAGTGGAGATGAATGTAAACACAGCCACACCACATCCTCACAAGTCTTTTAGGAGCACTTGTGCTCTGCTATTGAGGACAGGGGAACGGGAGAAGCTACCCTAAACAAAGAGATGGTCGGGACTGTTAGCAGACAACAACAAGACACACCCTGATTCCTGTCGGCCCCAGGACACGGAGCACCTAAGCGTCTGTTTGTCCTCTGCAAAGGCTGTGAAGGGAAAGCTTCTCTGAAGAAGATCTTATCGGGACTTTTCCCTCTCCTCGGATCACCTTACCCCACACTGAGACACAGCCACCGTGCCATGTGGATCGGAGCCAAAATGCTATTTAGCAAACTACACGTGGTCTAATCCTCTGACATTAGGTCCAAGGGATTGTCTGAGGTAAGCACTGCAGAGTCTTCTCATTAACTGCTAAGGATTCATGAGATAACCCGAGGCAGACAAACCAGAGACTATACTTCCCTCAGCAACACAAATCCTGACCTCCTTAGGTATCCCCAAACCTACACTTACAGTTCACATGCCGCATATACAACGGTGTTGCTCACACCCACTGGGGGAGACATTATTTATCAGTTTCTTTTATGAAATCAAACACAATGCGAAGTTTAACCCCATGACGAAGCAGGGTGCCCTACTTGTAAATTCGTCTTCTTAACCCCCCACATTTACATTTACATTTAGTCATTTAGCAGACGCTCTTATCCAGAGCGACTTACAGTAAGTACAGGGACATTCCCCCGAGGCAAGTAGGGTGAAGTGCCTTGCCCAAGGACACAACGTCAGTTGGCATGACCGGGAATCGAACTAGCAACCTTCAGATTACTAGCCCGATTCCCTCACCGCTCAGCCACCTGACTCCCTCCCCCCCACCCCCACCCACCCCCACCCTCCTCCTCCGACATCTAAGACGGCCCACACACAGACGCTCGCACACAGACACAAACAGGAAGTCCGAGATCCCGTTAAACTTACCAAGCCCTTGCAGTTGCTGAGCGCCACTCTGGTGGTGCTGAACTGGTTCTGCAGGAACCCCACATAGTGGCAGTTGTCCAGCATGTCGTGCCTCCACTCCAGCCCCTCCCTCCCCCAGTACTCCACAGTGAAGTGTTTGGACACCAGATGAGGGGTACGCGTCAGATTCAGGTCAAAGTGCTTCCCGTAGGCCGACAGTCTGTAGAAGAGGTGGGTCTCTGAGGGGTGGGGGTCGGGGCCGGGGTGGGGGTCGGGGTCGGGGCCGGGGTGGGGGTCGGAGGCGGGGTCTGCCACGCCTCGTCGCCGTCGACCCGGGCGGTGATGCTTCACAGTGTAGCTGAGGAACTTCCCGTTCTCGTCCACCCGTACGGGCACCGTGAGCTGGTAGTGCTCCAGGTAGGACAAGAACTCCTCTTTTACCCCAGACAAAGATGGAGGAGGGACACGATGGGAGAAGGGCGAGGGAGAGAGAGAGGGAGAGGGAGAGGGGGAGAGGGAGAGAGGGAGAGAGGAGAGGGAGAGGGAGAGGGAGAGAGGGAGAGAGGGAGAGAGGAGAGAGAGGGAGGGAGAGGGAGAGGGAGAGGGAGAGGGAGAGGGAGAGGGAGAGGGAGAGGGAGAGGGAGAGGGAGAGGGAGAGGGAGAGGGAGAGGGAGAGGGAGAGGGAGAGGGAGGGGGAGGGGGAGAGGGAGAGGGAGAGGGAGAGGGAGAGGGAGAGGGAGAGGGAGAGAGGGAGAGGGAGAGGACATATTTTCAGTGTGCGCTGCGTTGCCGTTCAAGTCATCAGGATGTCTATCAATGAAAGGCATTCAAAACTACCACTACATACTCAGTAAATTGCGAGACCTGTTCTTGTGAGCTTGTAGCTCGGTGAGTCGGCACATCTTTACAGGGTTCCGACTGGGTTATTACTCGTGAAAAACACACGCACAAGGCCACGTTCACAAACACATACATTTCCGTACGACCAGAGACATGACCTCACACTGTTCCAAAACACCTGAGGTCATCGTGTTTACAGTGGGTCGGTCAATCCCATTAGAAAACAGCAAAGACACCACAGGTGGTACGAGCTGTCCCAGCCCCCAGAGGCTGCCTGGCACCTGCCTCACCTCGGAGAGAACCCCCCCAGCCCCCCAACCCCCCAGCCCCCCACAACACGGGGTGGGGCAGGGGGGCAGGGGAGAGAGGTGGGGGGGGCGGGTGATCCTACCTTGAGAGTTGTGAGAAAGTCTGTCGACGCTCTGAAATTCCGTAGCAGCCATGGCGACCAGGCTCATTATCCAAGTCAGCGTCTTCCACAAAATTTCCATAATTCAGATAACGATCTGACATGGGGTTGGGGAGGGGTACGGGAGAGGGGTGAGGGGGGGGGGAGAAGGGGGCGCTACAGGCAGGTTAGACGCGCACGATCAGCCCCACGCCGCACCATAACAGGCCCATGGTTGACGTCCTCACGGTGAAACAGCCTCGCGTCTTTTAGCAGCTCATCGAGGGGCTCAGATTTCTCCGGAAAGCGGACACCTCCAGACTTGTGTGCTGGGTGCCCTTGAGCTCATGTCAGCAACTCACAGGCTGCGCTAGAATCCATCGGTCAGTCGCTTCAAGTATAACTCCAAAGCAGTGGATTTATATTGGAAGCTTGTCTTGGGCTATCCATCTGCAGACCTATAAAGGAATGGTTGCCATGGTGAATCAGTAGGATATACCGAAACAATATGTGGTTTTATCGGATGAGGTATGCTTATTTTAAAGTGGTTAAACTCACATTCTTAAGTGAACTGGGTTAGTGGGTTTTGACATTGCACAGCGATAGAAAACAATCCAAAATAAACAGCAAGTCACAACCACAAGCATAAAAAAAGAAAGTAAAAAAAGAAAAGAAAATGTTTTAAGACTTTGAAAACAGTTTGTGCCGCAAGCACCCTCAGTCATCACTACACCTGGATTTGGCAAGTTATGTCATTTGAAGATCATTTCGCACTTGAGACACTAAAGCCAGAAGCAAGCCTGGTAGATTGTACAAAATTCAGCAAGTGCTGATTTCCATGATTTAAATCACATAGTAGCATATATGCTGTAAATTAAATGCCTGGTGACACCTTTCTACTACGTCAACAGTGTAACGGTATTAGGTTAAAGTCTCTTTAATGAACATCTATAGCTGCATATAACCAGACAGGAGCGCTAAATCGACTTGGCCACTCAGTCTGGCCCAGACTGTTGGCACCCGGCCCAAATGCATTACACCGGCTGCTCAAATAAAACAAGTGAGTTTTCACTACCACTACAATCGTAGTAATGGATCTGCAATTCAACATCGTCTCATAACGTTGCCACAATGTTTCAGTACCAAGGCTTGATACGAATATGGAACTAATTCATTATCCCGGCGTAACACGATGGTTCTGTTTAGTTTCTCGGGACAAACCGACAGACGGACCAGATGTGGTCTGCCGGTAATAAATAACAGTTCCTGCGAGTTGCCATACACCTCACTATATTCTTGCAATTCGAATATACATACAACTACCAGGCTTTAACGCTCTGCAGACGATAAGAATATGATTCGGTGACACTCTATTAACCCTCATTTCTTTTAGTGAAGTGTCACAAGATATTTTTACTTAGAATAGATTGCTCAGGGAAAGATGGGCTATTTGCATAAATATTACAGGCAGACTATATGCTATATGACAAAAAAAACTATATTTAAACGAGACAGATATAACGCTGCGGTCTCTACAGTGGTTAAGAGCAGTGATAGATAGTTACCGTGTTCATCTTCATTGTCAGCTCTAGTACCCAACTGTGTAAAGAAGACTTCACTAAAGACAATAGGATTTCTTCAGCACAGAAGTTTCGTTCAGCTGTCCATCTCCTTTTGGTTTAATACAGTCTCTGAAACTTCTGAAGTTTCTTTCGCCTTCAGAAAAACAGAGACTGTCTCTCAGACAACTGTCTTGGCAAAAAAAAAAAAAAAAACTATTTCAGCATGTTAAATTTTGGACTTACTCCAAAGACCTAGTTCAGAACTTCTCTGTTCATTTAAAACGCTATACTTGGAGTTTACTTAGTTGATCGTTTATATGTTGCAGGTAGGATCAACACAGCAAAATATTACCAGCCAAGAATAGTGCATGCAACACAGCTAAGTTGAGTTGAAGTAGCTTCCCTCCATAGATTTTACCCGGTCTGTACCATAGTCAAGTTCCGAGCTGCTTCAAATTGGCAGCTTTTTCAGCCTGGGAGGTTCAGCCGTTCAGCTGACGTCATGCAGATGTGCATCAGCTGTGCGCATGTTCCGTTCTAACGTGCTGAGGGATTTCTGAATACAGGGTGCCTGCACACCAACCCGAAATGTAACATCATTAGTTAATTTAGTCTGCTCTGTGCAGATCTGTTCCAGGATATTTTGGTTATGAGTTATTTATATTTATATATGCTATTTGTACTAGCCTAGGTTTTAGACCAAGTTGGACGTTTAATAAAAGCACACATCACCGAAATCCGTCTACGACATGAAATCTGTAGAACATCACTCTAATTGCTGAAATAGGCCACATAACCACCTTGTTGGGTTACAGCCATTGCAGCAATGTTAAACTATACAAAAACGGAACTGTTTAAATATATTTTTATATTAAAGAGCATAGGGCCTACTAATTGGTGTATTGACGTACCTGGTGCTGTTTCGCCACCCAAAACAGTTCAGCTAATAAAAAAATTGTATCTAAGGTTGTCTGTCAAAAAACTTGCGGATTCTAAACACTACCGCCACAGTAAGCGTTTTAAGAGATTATTCTCAAGAATATTCCCTTGGTATTTGCGACATCGTGTGCGTAACAACTGTATTGCAGTTAGTCATCGGCAAATGTTCAAGACATTTGCCGCCCAACGCACGCTCTACACTGAAGAAGATGAATTGTAAATCTAATGTAAAATTGTGATGAAATTTCTGTGTGCCTCAAAACATCAATATGTCCCACGCTTTTAGCATGGGACGTAAACCAGGGTTGAAAATGGAACGTGTCGGTTTATTCTGCTTGGTAATTTTCTTGGTTGTTCCAGTAGCGAACAATTATATGACATTTTCTCAAGAGCAATTCCTGAGGGGGACACCAAAATTACTGCTGTAACACATTGCCTACATTGTGATATGTTAAATGTATATTATTAATATTATTTAAATTTCCTTATGTTTACAGTGATTTATTGGCGGGGACAAATCCTATTTTTCCCAGGATGTCTCCCCCTGGGATCTCCGCCTATGGGTTGTTCCATAGTGGGACATGATTCTTGGTGAGGCTGTAGCCCAACCAAGACATACCCTGCCGCCTCCCATGCAGCCATGAAACCATGATACCCATCAACACAAATCATGAGGCTGCACTGACCTTTGAAAGATCTTTGTTGACAGAAAGGGAGAGGTTTCTATGATTTGGGAGAGGTTTCTCTCTCTCTATCTCTCTTCTCTCTCTCTCTCTCTCTCTCTCTCTCTCTCTCTCTCTCTCTCTCTCTCTCTCTCTCTCTCTCTCTCTCTCTCTCTCTCTCACACACACACAGGTTGTGGGTGCACATGGATTTACAAATATTGTTTAACAATACTGTCAATAATGTCAGTTATTAGCAAGGAACTACACTGTAATTGTACATTTTGATATACACACTAATGTTCCTGTGTATGTTGTTGATCTCTCTTTCTTGTCGATAGGCAATAAACATTGCTAAACTTGAAGTTGTTAAGTATATGGTCACATCAATCACCTGGTGCGGTTTCCTGTCACAAGAATAAATACTACAGTATATAAGGAGTTAACTGGCATCCCACCTCAAACTACACTTTGCTACCATCATCCTATTCACATCGTTCTTTTCAACCTGCTGAACTAACTGGTAAGATTTTCTTTTCAAGTATAATTTATGGAAATGCCATTTTAAAAGCAACCAATGTTTCCTTGAATGTTTACACAGTTTGACCACGGAGAAGAACATATTACAGTATTACTGCAGTTAGAACTTTGTAACACTTTTTAAGAGGACTTTTATAGGATTTCTTTTTAATTTTACTTCTCATTATATAGTGTGCCCTTCACTGTGTCGGAAATCTTAGGGTGTTACAAGGATTTAGAAGGATTTCTTGTAAAATTAGGAATGATTTTAGGACTAGGAAATATTGTCTATTTTTGTTGTATTTAAATAATGAATGGCATGTGGTGGTCCATACAGAAGTCATGGCTGTTACACAGCAACCACAGGGCTATGCACGCTCTGAGTTCCAAACTGGACTTCTGGACTGCTGCAGTGACTGTGGCACAAGTAAGGATATGTCTTCAAAGATTTCAACATAGTATTTCTGTTCACCTATGAATCAATATAACCACGTCGTACAAAAAATGGTTTATAGCCTTCATATTATCTCTCTATCCCTCTCTCTCTCTCTCTCTCTCTCTCTCTCTCTCTGTTTCTCTCTCTATCCCTCTCTCTCTCTCTCTCTCTGTTTCTCTCTCTCCCTCTCTGTCTCTGTCACACATGCACTTCTAAGGGGTTGGGTGGCTTATGTTGTGGAAATACCTGGATTGGGCAATAAACCTACCTATAAACCTACTCAGATGACATTTGTATCAAGTAACAGGAACAACAAAGAGAACGGACCTGGGCATCAACAGAAATTATTGTTCTAATTTCTTAATATTGTTTAACAATGATGTCAATAATTATAATTCTCTCTCTCTCTCCCTCTGTCTCTTTATCTGTCCCTCTGTCCCTCTCTCTCTCTCTCTCTCTCCCTCTCTCCCTCTGTCTCTTTCTCTCCCTCTGTCTCTCTGTCTCTCTCTCTCTCTCTCCCTCTGTCTCTCTGTCTCTCTCCCTCAGTGTGTTATGGATTTTTCTGTTTCCCGTGTCTGGGCTGTTCCATAGCCAGTGACATGGACGAGTGCTGCTTGTGTGGCATAAGCACGGCCATACGCAGCGTATACAGGACCAGATACAACATTGAAGTAAGTGCGCTACAGCAGGCTGGCAGGCGTGGACGATAGCTTCATCATGATTTATGTTGGTAAAATCCTTCTGTATGATAATAGGATACTCTTCAACTCTGTCTGGGACTAATTGACTGTTCTGGTGTTGCAGGGGTCTCTGTGTAGTGATTACATGGCCGGCATGTGTTGTTTGGTGTGTGCCACCTGCCAGCTGAAGAGAGACATAGACAGGCGCAAGGAACAAGGGATCTTCTAAACGTTGGTCTGTGTGCACCTTGGCAGCAATGGATGATCAATTAGAACTGCCTTTTACGAGCACACAGATGACATTATCTAAAGAATGTCTTCCACACACAAACGACCCTACACTCACTGAAATCCAAACATCCACACCCTAACAGACGATACCCACACCCCTTAAAGATCAATAGATAGGATTTACTGTGTGTGTGAGGGGTCGGTGTTGAAACGTGAAATGGAGGAACCTGATGACTGTAACCTGATGTCCTCTGTCTATATGTTTACTCATGTAGCGCCGTGAAAAATTAGAATGTTACATACCAGCTGTACCAGGACTTTGTATGTTAACATCTCTGCTCTAAATGACTCAATACATCCTTTCCAGATCCGAATGTGGGTAGCACTGATTTCTGCAGATCAATTATTAAGGACAATGACATTACAATAAAACCAGAGAAATGTTGACCCACCCAAACAGGTGTGCTGTTGTTTCCCATGCCATACCTGTGCATACATGTAAATGTTAAGCACAAGTCAATATTAAGAAGTTCATAAAGAATATTGTCGATACAAATCTGAATTCAGATTATGAATACTGATTTTATTATGTTTTTTTTGTTCCATTCAAGAACATATGAAGAAGGAGAAGGGATAGACCGTGTTTATTGGTCTTGGTGAAATTATTCCATGTTACATTTGTATTCACTCAACAGACATCTTTTACAGGGAAAGGAAATACAGTAGAAGATCAAGGATCAGTAATCCAGTCCTAAACAAACACACACACACACACAACCAGAGGAAACTAATGGGCACCTGTTGTTCAATAGAGTGAGGGGAGAACTTTGGTCAGATACAGTGAAGCAATATATTGTTTAATCTGAAGGCTATCCTGGGAAGGGAAATAAAGCAGACAGTCAAAATGCTGATGACATCTGTACTACTCGTACTCTCGCTATCCTCACTTGCTTGTAAGTATGTTCTTTAATACAACAGAAAAATACAATAAATTCACCATGTATGGATTACTTGATCTATTTTATATGAAGTGACCAACATTGTTTTTTAAACAGATGTGCAGGGGATGAACAACAAAAAGGTATATCTAGCTAAGATAACGCATGACAGTTTACAGAACATGGGGCATATTTGAGTGTAATCCCTTCGTCTTGTCTATATTTTTAGGCTTCATGCTCCAATTACCAGGTGCCTGGATGTCCTTTCAACTTTGCGCCTGTGTGTGGTTCTAACGGAGTGACGTACGCTAATGAGTGCGTGCTCTGTGAAGCGATACGGTTAGCTTCATTCTAGCCCTTTGCACAACCTACATGTCAATCAATGTGTAACTTTATATTCATTTACTGCAAATTGAAAAAGTATTTATATATTATTTTTTTCTACGTTGCCATTCTAGAGAAACCAGGAGGAAGATATTCATCATTAAAAATGAACCTTGTTGAAGGTCTTGGATATCGATACATAATATTGCGTTGGTCATTTCATTCTGGGTTAATAGTGTTGCACTGTGAATCCACCTATACAATTACAAATTTCGCCCCCCCCCCCAAAAAAGGAAGGTAATTTCAGAGTAATTAAGACCAAAACACATTCACTCAACTTATAATTTTTTTATTTCTTTGATAAGCTGATCTTAGGGTCTGAGAAAACACTTGAAAATGCAACGTAAAGAGATAGTTATACATGAGGCAACAAACACAAGGGTACATGTTGCCTACATGTCAAGTAAATTGTTCTGGAACACCAAAGTCTTTATTCAGTTTACATCAAATCAAGGAATACACAAGATAGTAACATCTTGATGAATGTGCATGGGTTCAATCGTTCAAGCCTTCCAAACATAAACATACAGTATCGCCTCTCAAGAGTCAAGAGTAACAAGCTAGCAGACTAGTGTGACCAGACCCCCACCTACAGATGGGCCAGTCTCCCGCACTGTCATGTTCATGTCGATCCCGGTCAAAGGTCAAAAAGGTCCAAGGTCAGAGATGAGTGGAGTGACAGATGATCCACGTTTCATGTCCTTGTGTGAATGGAGTAAAAGAATGCACACATATCACCAGCGCACCGGACCCAGAACATCCTAGGAGAGTAGTGGAGGGTTTTCCTGGAGACCACGGCTCGTTGAGGCTTCAGTAACCTACACATTGAGCCTGAACAAGGTGGAGGGTGAGGGTGGAGGCAAGTGGGAGGGTGTCATGGGTATATTAGTAATCTGGGGGCGGGGGTGTTACTCGATAACATTCACATAGGTGAGGATGAAAACGAAGGGCAGATTAGGACTGATGACAAACAGGAATTAGAAGGATCTTCCAGGGATGTTTATTGGGTCATCTGGGCTTCCATAGCCTGTGCTGTCCACTCTGGAGCAGCCGTCGTAATCTTCTCTAGGAGGTTGTTGACTTGAAAGCAGAGAGACTGGATCTGCTTGTCCCAGGTGGGGAGGGGCTCTCGTGCTGCAAACGAGGACAAAAAGTCAGGAAGACAAAGAATAAGAAGATTCCTGAATATTCCCTCGACTAAAGCACATCTCCAAAAGCCTCTGGTAACAGTGAAAAGGAGAAACTTTGATGGAGAGAAAGAAGTTTTGAGAGGAACCGTGAAACAAAACGGCTGCTGAGTTATGACAGCCTCTTCCTACTGTCTGACTGGAACCTTGGAACCGAAAACAAGTCATTTGCTAATTGGTCACTCACTCTCAAAGTGGACAATGCCATCAATCTGGTCTATGAAGCCATTCATACGTCCTTCTGTAATCATCTGTGAGGCGATTTTCTCAGCCTGAGGACAAGCACAAAGACAGAGACAGAGATCACTGGTATCTCCATGCAGTCTGGTATCAAACATCACAGGACAGCAAGTTGCTATCAGAGATATTCAAACCCATTCAAGGTCAATATGAGGATGAAGTGTTAGATGTTAGTTTGCACATTTCTACAACACGTTACTATCACTGTGGAGCCAATGTACAAAGTTTGACTGTGTTGACTATGCTTTTTTTTTGTCACACAGCCCAATGGGTAAATATAATATAGCATCTCACTCCCGTTATAATTATCTGATTCAATCCCACTTGAATAACACGTTACTGCCATCCATTGGCCCTATACATGGATTTTTTTCTTCAATGACCAAAGAATTCCAAATGTAATCTATTCTGAGGTAATTTATCTGAAATGGAACAGTGAAGATGTTAAATGGAGAACAAATTAATTCTGTGCTATTAATATGCTAGTGAAAAATTATAAATGGGAAAGTGTATTGAACTTATATATATATAAAAATATACAAATAAAATAAAATATATATTTGGGAGAGGAGATAATATAATATACTGTACATGCTAATTATGTGGCAAAGATCAAATACAAAACATCAGTTTATTTGACTATATTTAACTGGCCATCGCACCTAAAGCATGTGACCTGTCTGTATGACTTCGTTACCACGATTTAGCACTTACCATAGAAACATGAATATTTCCTGAAGCAATCATTTACATTGTATTGTTAATATACTGTCATCCCAAAGTGTTTTCTAATCGATGTTATCATCAATGACACAAACATGTAGGTTAACTACATTCCCATACACCTTACAAAATAAGAAACTTAATCCCATGATACAAAGTTAATCTATAAATGACAATGATCTCACAATGATCCATTCCTTATCTGACCTAAACAGTTATATCTTGGTGATGTGCTAATGAGTATTAAACAAGGCTATTATAAGGGGAGTGCACATTTGGTTACTGATTGACGTCTTCAACGGAGACAAAGAGGGCACAGTGCTTTCACCGCCATTTTGAGTTCTGGATTTGGGTTTCACACCTTATTCATTAGTAAAGTAGTGATTATATTCCCTACCAGGTTGCATCTGTACCCAGGAATCTCCCCATCGGGACAATCGTCCTGCACAACAACATATATGTTCAAAATACAAGCCTACTAAAATTCTGCTGCTGCTGCTGCTGCTTTTAGACTGACACTTGAGCTTTCCTGCCAACGCTACTATGCTGTAACCTTAACCCGTTCTCCTGTATATGTGCAGTAGAATGCCCCCTCGATCTATGCTTTCAGCGGAAAAAAAACAAAAACACTCAAATAAATTATCACGCAGCTAATTTTACTTGACATGAGAAATCTTCATTAAAATTTAATTTAGTTCATTTTGTTTATTTCCTCACAATAAGTGTTGAATACGGGCTGACATCTGGACATTATATCCTAATCAACAAACATTTTTCTATGGGCTTAACAAACAAAGGCAGAATAAAGCTAGAAAGAGCTGTTAGGGTGGACATACATGAAACTCCCTCCAGGATAAGAGTACTTCTTACCTTAGCCGGGGGGATCTCCAAAAGTGCCCCGAGCTCTTCAAACGTGATGTTATTGTAGAGTTTACTAGCAGATAACAGGTTGTGTTCGATAACCGCTCTGTCCAGGATGCTGGACCCTAAAAGAGGGACAACACACCCACTTAACAGACCTACCAATCACAACACTTGACAGAACTCCACCCTAACAATGTCAGAAATTAACTCTAAAGTTAAAGTAGACAAAAAACGCACTCTCAAGCTTATCTCATTGCTTATTTTGACCAGTTTATTCACAGACGCGTTTCGGCATAAGCCACACACTGATGATGGCTTAGGCCGAAACGCGTCTGTGAGGTGGCGTGAGGTTAACAGCAGACTGGAGTGAGGTAGAGTGAAGATAACAGCAGACTGGAGTGAGGTCGAGTGAAGTTAACAGCAGAGCAGAGTGAGGTGGGGTGAGGTTGCGGCTGACCATCAGCAGTGGTGGCCTTCTGGTGAGGCATCAGCATGGCAGCAAACTCCTGCAGCTGGTTCCCTCTGATGATGCGGTCCAGGTACATCTTCTCCAGGATGCCATAGGCTGCCAGCTGCTGACAGCGCTCGTCCTTGAACAGAGTGGCTAGCATGCGGGAGCGTTGCTGGCCTGAAGGAGGGGACAGGATAAGAGGATTAAAAAAAATTAAGGAAAGGGAGATGCCAATGGGCAAAGTCAGCCACTGAAGGAGGGGACAGGATAAGAGGAGCAGGTTTGTTTTGCAAATCCGGGTGAAGGCTTTATTTACATTTACTCATTTAGCAGACAGTTTCATCCGAAGCAAAACACAAGTAGCCTGTATAGTAATCACAGCAGATCATCTAGGACCAGAAGGGGACACGTTAAGCTAACCGGACAGATCCGGTTTACAGTATGCTGGTGGTACCTGCAGAGGCCAGTATGGTGCAGTGCAGAGCATGCTTCAGAGCCTCTAGACGCTCAGTCTCGTGGACGATGGACTTGTAGGAGAGCTCGTTGTACCTCTGTGCAGCTTCAATGAACTTCCTCCGATAGTCCAGGACTCTAGCATAGCACACCTGAGGAAACAAGCGCAGTCTTACATCCCCCCTAAGGAACAGGTACCCCCCCCCCCCCCCTCCCCCCACGATCGCAGGTAGGTTTGCGGGTACCTTGTAGTGTATCTGCAGCTGTTCGTTGGTCGACTCGTTCTGGAGGAGAGAGGCTCTGTTGATGTATGCCTCGGCCTGTACCGGGTCATCGTCTTCCAGATAAAGACGGGCGATTTTCAGATAGGTATCCAGCTTATAATCAACATTGTACTGCCTGGCAAGTGGCAAAGAAAACGTCATGGCAACAGACACCGTTGCAGATTTCAACGATCCACCAGCCTGACAACTTAAATTGTACTCTTTTACTGTAACTAGGAACTTACTTTTGTCCTGTTTCTAGAGGAATACCAACTAAGACCTGGGCAGCATTCCTCCAGTCTTCCTCCTTTTCATAAATGGTTGCTAAGTGCTGTCTAATTGAGGCCACCTGGAAATTAAATAATATATATGGGATTAAAACTAAATAAAAAATCACGCCAAAGAAAACTGATAAATATAAAATTGAATACTACTTTACAACCATGTCCAAAATTAACACAATACACTGGGGCATTAAATACATTCCTTCCTACTGTCGTTTAATGTTCTTAGTAAAAATGTCACATTGCAAAACTCACTTGTTCTTCAAAGGAAATAACTCTGGGCTGAATCTTCTCTAAGGTGAAGTGGTACACCGACTTGGCCGTGTTGTCGGGGAGGTTAGGGAGATGCGTGCAGAAGTCCGTGAGCAGCTGTCTGGAGATCACGAGGCTCACGTTCTCATTGACCACTGCAGGAGACACAAGAGAAGGCCCGCATCAAGAGGATCCGTGCTAGATAGAGGCGGCAAAACGCTACCGCATCAAATAGCTTTTGACGAAACTTACTTGCTTCAACGAATGCTTTTAATGACTCCAGTTGCTCTGCGTCTGTAAACTGAATGGCCTTCTCCAAAATCTGTCGATATCTAAAGTGACGGAAATGGAAAGTTTAAGACTACACGAGCATGTGTATTTCAAGCACAATGTTTTGTAACAACCAATTTGATAGAGCCCTTTGTTTTTGTTTATGTCCAAGTTCTAAACCCTGCACTAGGAAGGCAATCCGGAAGGCCAGTTATCTCTGACAGCTAGCTAGTTAACCTAACCTAGGCTATATCGTATGATACGTTTACTTAATTTAGGATACATAAAACCTCGACAGACTCATGCCATTAAGCAAATAAACCACGTTCACTTAATATGGTAACTTAAAACGACATTTCAGCCATACTTTTCTTGGACGTTTGAGTAGCTAGCTAGCTAGCTGGCTAGTGTAGCAATTCAGATAGCTAACGTTGGTGTAGCCTGGGCTAACGCTAGCTAACGTTAGCTTGATTGGCTCGAACGTTTAACATGTTGATAATTGATCATAAAATAATCAATCACACTAACAAACGAAAACACATTTTTCATAAATGTAACGAATACGTACTTCCCAGCGAGATCTTTATGGGATCCACTTGAATTCATAAGCTGAGCCAGCTCTTGTCTCACTCCTGTCGCCATTTTCCCCAACGAAGTGTCAACAAGTCGATTTCGCTTACTCAAGAGGGTACTTCCTTCCTGCAATCAGCGCTCTCCTAGGTCCTCCAAAGCAATGATGGGTCATAACAATAAAGGCCAAATACGGAGCACCTCCGAAGTTTATCTTGTTTCTAAAAGACTATAACCACAATCATTAGAAAAGTAATTACTACTAATTAGTTGCTGTTGTCCCATTTTTGGCTCAAGTCAGTCAGTAAAAGATATCAATGAATACATATTTATTTCTGGGTTTGCAATCACAGTTGGGGCAACTACGGATCAGAAAAGATGCAAAAAAAATTAAGGAAAGGGAGATGCCAATGGGCAAAGTCAGCCACTAAACAGACTACTAGGACTCATCTTCGCGAAGAAGTCAGACGGAAGTATCCACATATGACGCGCAGAGTGGTTTCCAAGGAGGGCGTAACTTTTATATTACTGGTTACCACACCCGGGCAGCCCCGCGGGCTAGCGTGAGGCGCTCCGGGGTGCAATAAACTGGATAGATTTGGTTGTGTCAGTAGGTTTCCTTTTTTTTCTACTTTGTTATCCCCTGATAAATCAGACGTACCCTAAAGGTTTAAGGCTATTTGACAATAGTCCCCCAAAAATCCAGTTGATCATATTATTAATATTCTTTGACTGTGAAAATCTAACGGGAATGGTTGTTTGGTTTTAGCATTTATGTCACATTATGATGTTGATATGATATTGAAAACACTATTGTGATCTGGTAGAACAAAGTGGTTAATTTATGACATGTACGGTTGTAGGCCTCGCACACAGTTTGCAAAGGCTAGTCATGTGACAAGCTACACTTTGGTGTCCCCAAAACGAGGGAACCTCTTATTATGGGATGTTAGGGGTGAATGGCGCTCGGCGCGGTATTTTGAACAATCGTCTTTATTTGTGTGTTTTTACCGGGATGTATAGCTCTACAGCAGTGAATCTGTGACGGTGTGTCGGAGGCAAGAAGTTTGAGGAGTACACGAAGGTTGCGCTTCAAAGAAAAAGGCAGGTACAATGTTTGGATGGAGAGTGCGTGAACGGAGGCTGTTGGCTAGTAACGTTACAGTACGTTAGCTAGTCTAGCTAGATGACTTGCTAGCTATCTTTTGGCGAAATCAAGCTTGTACTGGTGTCTGTGCTAGCTAGCACTAGCTACCCAGATTGTCAGAGCAAAACGTACGGTACCTAACAGCTGATGAGGTGTAGGGTAAGATGAATAAACATCTCAGCTTTTTTAAAGTTTTGTTTTGGTGATGGTTAGTGGTAGCTGTAGCTACGCCTCGCCAACTTAGATCACTAGCATTCTACTGTATCCGTCCTAGGCTAGCTTGCTAGCTAGTTCGATCCCAAAGTTCTGTCGCTTAGACCAATAACATGGATCTGTCACGTTACCCACGTACCGTTGTAATTTATTGGTATTAACTAACGTCACCTCTGCCTTAGCTAACTGTGTGGGCTGGTTTGGTAATAGAAAGAGGCATTAACTGCATCAAGATGTTGTTAATTTTACTGCATGAAAAGGGTTACAAAGTAATCCCTTTTTCACGCCACCTTGTTTGTGTATGATGTGTTCAGTTGAACTCGTATCATCTGGGGAAACCAACAATAGCCATTGGGTTTTCCGTTTACATTTAAGACTACGTTTAAGAGTAATGTAAGATACTGTTTTATTTTGGAACATCGTGATGATAATATACCGATGGTCCAACGGTGAGGCTGATTGGGTTTCGTTTGCCACAAGCTAACCCATGACAAGCTGTCAGAAATCCCATACTGCGTTAATGCATCACTGTACAGATAACTTTCCAATGTGTGCATGGGTTACTAGCTTTTGTCAACCAAAGTCATCTCGCATGGGCGTTATATATTTCCTTTTCATCAATTTAGTCTTTTCAGTATTTTGTCTGCAGCTAGTTGAACTGATGACGAAGTGAAAATGGCGGATCTTTCGAAATCCTACCCCGGCCTGAAATAGTAACGTAGCGAGCAAGCAGCACTATCGTCCAGTCAGTGTGCCAGTGGTGCTGTCACATATTGATGATTTTGACAGACTTAACCTCAGTTATCATAGCCACAATTCGATGCCGATCGTATGTCTGATATAAACTGGTCCCATTAAATCATCTCACATCTTACAAACACGCGCGGCTTATGTATTTGGGGTTCAACAGAGGTAGGACAAAGATTGTTATTTTCTGGGATGGTCAGGGGCCTAGCCGATCTACTTCCAAGCTAGCTTTCCCTGCGACCTATTACACTGGGTCTGCATGATTTGAACGCCTGCAGAAGGATTTCACCATGGTAATGTCAACTTTAAAACTGAAGGTAGCAATCGATAAAATACAAATGCAATGCAGGTACATTTGGCGAATGGTATAGTGATTTGCAGAGTCTTGAAGTGGATATGTCAAAAAATGTTAGTCAAAAATGCATTATCAAGTGCATTGTTGTCCAACTGGTTATGATCCGGGAGGCCCTGGTTACCAAAACGCGTGTATACATTGTAGCATCTTGCTAAATAAGGTTTATGCCTCCGCAGCACGAGACGTGTTTATATTACCATATAATAACCAAGTTTAGCGCATTGATCTAGTTGGGATGCATTACATAAGTTACTTAATCTAATACGCAGTTTGTCAGTGTAAAGCAAATGTTTATGAGTTAATGAGTGAGTTTGCATGTTAGCTTGCAGGTTAGCTTCTAGTTAGCAGCTGCATATCCTTTACAGACAAAACTGATGTTTTTTTTTGTACATTTTCCTCGAAATGTCAGCAGGAAGTGTTGGCTTTTCCTCATTACTAATAAACTGAAAGTTATTATCTTTAAAACTTCATGGGAATACATTTTTGCGTTAGAAAAAGCAGATGAATGATTCCCAGCTGTCATGTTTTGCTATACATTAACAGTGGACAATACGCCATTTGGGCCATGCATTGTCCTCTTTAATGTGCTAAATAACCATTATTGTACATCAATTCCTTTCCTTTTTTTGACCCATATTTTGTGCCAGGGAATGTTGTTCAGCAAACACAGTTCTAAAATATGAAACAATGTTATGAATTCAAGTGCATACCTCCAAAAGATAATTCTTGAATCACTTTCTTTATAATGTGTTAGTGACCCAAATTAGATATTGAGAACACAGAAAATAGTTTTCTATAGAAATGTTCTTTTAGCTCCTTTTTTGAGGCTTCTCTATTTCTCTTCTCGCTGCAGTGACTACAAGCTGAGTTTGTGAGTCGCCAACATGGATGTAGTGTCGCCTGAACTCAACAGCCTACTTCCCGACGAGATAATGGACACGGAGGCAATCGTAATGGACGATGACCCTCCCTCCCAGTCATCTGCAGCCTTGGCTCAATCAGAGCCCTGCCAGGACGCACCGGTCCCCATGGAGACCGACGTGCCCATCGTCCCGGAGATCGTGAGCCTCTGCACAGAGGCCCCTCCCACGCAACGCACGCATGTCCTGACCACCTCCACCAGCACAGACTCCGCCCTGTGCGGGGTGAGCTCCGAAACTCAGCTCCTCCTCACCCCCTCCAGCATGTCGTCGCCCCCCCCCGCCCCGTCTCTCCGACCAATCACCTCGTCCTCGACCACGCCCATCCCCAAGATCACGGGAGGCCCGGTCGGGGTGAGCGTCACCACGTCAGGGCTACAGAAACTCACGGCCCCTTTCACCATCTCCGCCGCCAACCACCAGATCATCCTCAACAAGGTGGCGTCCTCGGACACGGCCAAGGCGGTCGCCACCACCACCACCCAGGTCATCAAGCAGGACGGACAGAAGCTGTTGGTCACCACCATCGGGAAATCCGGGCAGCCCATCGTCCTGCAGCTGCCTCACACGGGCAACAAGCCCGGAACAGGCCAGGGACCAGGGGACAGCAAGACCCAGCCTCCCCAGTTCAAGGTGGTGACCATCGGGGGAAGGACTGAGTTGAAGCCGGTCATGGGCCTGCAGACGGTGAGTTCCTCCGGCCAGGTGTCGACCCTTCAGGCCCAGCAGCTGAAGGCTGTACAGGTGAGAGCATTTCAGACGCGCCACAGAACGCTGATTTATCGAGTCAGGGTGATGTCGTATGGATGTTTCTTGCCTTAATGCCGGATTTACATTTAGTCATTTAGCAGACGCTCTTATCCAGAGCGACTTACTGTAAGTACAGGGGCATTCTCCCCGAGGCAAGTAGGGTGAAATGCCTTGCCCAAGGACACGTCATTTCGCACGGCCGGGAATCGAACCAACAACCTTCTGATTAATAGCCCGAATCCCTAACCGCTCAGCCATCTGACCCCCCTTTTGTTTTATCCAATAAACTCAACAGATCGCCAAGAAAACGCAGGTATCCTCCGCAGGACCCATCAAGTTTATCATCACGAAAACTGTAAACAGCAAAGGCCTCACCGCTCAGACGTCAGTGTCGCCTGTTATCGCAGGTATTTCCACCTCAATCCACCAAACTCTAAAAACACCTGGTGCTCATTTACATTTAGTCATTTAGCAGACGTTCTTATCCAGAGCGACGGACAGTAAGTACAGGGACATTCCCCCCGAGGCAAGTAGGGTGACGTGCCTTGCCCAAGGACACAACGTTGTTTTACATGGCCGGGAATCGAACCGGCAACCTTCTGATTAATAGACCGATTCTCTAACCGCTCAGCCATCTGACCCCCCAGATGGCGATTTACGATATCTGCTTATGAGACGTCGCCTAACGAGGGCTTGTTGCGAACAGTGAAGGGATCATTCGGGCCGGTGCAAACCCAATTGTGAAAATGATTGTTTTTATTCATTAGCGTTCGGTTGAAATGCCCCTAAAGATCGGTGTTTTATCGATCTCCAAATCATCCTTCGGCGTAGTAGCCTCAACCACCTCATGCACGTGTCTCGTCCTTCCTGTTGTGTCCCCCAGGTCGCGTGTTGTCCCAGAGCAGCCCGGTCACTCCTCCCAGGACCATCACCATCTCGGAGCCCCTCAGCACCAGCGCACAGGGCCTCGCTAGCAACAAAATAGCCATATCACCCCTCAAGTCTCCCAGCAAGGTCAGAGATGCTGGCACTGCCTTGGTCCTGTCCACTGTTCACTCTGGTCCTCAGTCTCTTGAGGATTAGTTGTCAACTTAACAGATGGTCGTCAGCTGTAAACAATTACATAAAGTATTACAATAAATCTATATACTTGGAACAAACCACAGTTACAATAAACATTCTCAAGCTTTACTAATGGCAATAAATGTTTCTTTTATTAAAAGTATTATGATATATTTTGGTTATAACATACTCATAAGCAATTATCTTGTATCTGTGTGTGTGTGTGTGTGACTGTGTGTGTGTGTGTCACAGTTGACGGTGGTGTCTGTAGCCTCCCAGTCACCCAGCTCTCCTCAGAAGTCTGTGACCCTGCCTATCAGCATGGCTCTGGGCCAGCAGATCCTCACCATGCAGCAATCTGCTGCCTCGTCCCCAGCCAAGTCCACTGCCCAGGTGAGCCACCCTCCAGGGCAGATTTCAGTCCACTGCCCAGGTGAGCCACCCTCCAGGGCAGATTTCAGTCCACTGCCCAGGTGAGCCACCCTCCAGGGCAGATTTCAGTCCACTGCCCAGGTGAGCCACCCTCCAGGGCAGATTTCAGTCCACTGCCCAGGTGAGCCACCCTCCAGGGCAGATTTCAGTCCACTGCCCAGGTGAGCCACCCTCCAGGGCAGATTTCAGTCCACTGCCCAGGTGAGCCACCCTCCAGGGCAGATTTCAGTCCACTGCCCAGGTGAGCCACCCTCCAGGGCAGATTTCAGTCCACTGCCCAGGTGAGCCACCCTCCAGGGCAGATTTCACACCGTCAGTCAGCTGTCCAGCCCCTGCAAGCGTTGGACCCTCTCCGTATTGTGCAGTTGGCATGTCAGTGGTTTTGGCGTAACCAACGACCGAACTCTGTCTAAAAACCATAAAACATAAAAAAAAAAAGAAGAAAAAAAAGATGAAGAAACAAACATTGTCAATCGAAGCCTTTGAGTTCTAGTTTTGTTTCTAACCGTCTTTCATTCCCCCCCCCCCACCGGCAGAACCTGAAGTCGATGCAGACGGTGGCGGTGGGAGCTCCCCAGTACAAGACCCTCGTCCCCCTGGCGGCCCAGCCCAGCGTGCAGCAGATCCAGGTCCCCGGCAGCAGGTTCCACTACGTCCGCCTAGTCACGGCCACCACGGGGAGCAGCATCATGCACGCTGCCAACCCCAGCACAGCCTCCGTACAGACCGGTCAGACACGCACCCACCCTCTCTCTCTCCCTGGTCAGACACAGTCTGGTCCTCTCTCCACCCTCTCTCTCTCCCTGGTCAGACACAGTCTGGTCCTCTCTCCACCCTCTCTCTCCCTGGTCAGACACAGTCTGGTCCTCTCTCCACCCTCTCTCTCTCCCTGGTCAGACACAGCCTGGTCCTCTCTCCACCCTCTCTCTCCCTGGTCAGACACAGTCCGGTCCTCTCTCCACCCTCTCTCTCCCTGGTCAGACATAGTCTGGTCCTCTCTCCACCCTCTCTCTCCCCGGTCAGACACAGTCTGGTCCTCTCTCCACCCTCTCTCTCCCTGGTCAGACACAGTCTGGTCCTCTCTCCACCCTCTCTCTCCCTGGTCAGACACAGTCCGGTCCTCTCTCCACCCTCTCTCTCCCTGGTCAGACATAGTCTGGTCCTCTCTCCACCCTCTCTCTCCCTGGTCAGACACAGTCTGGTCCTCTCTCCACCCTCTCTCTCCCTGGTCAGACACAGTCTGGTCCTCCACCCTCTCTCTCCCTGGTCAGACACAGTCTGGTCCTCTCTCCACCCTCTCTCTCCCTGGTCAGACACAGTCTGGTCCTCTTTCCACCTTCTCTCTCCCTGGTCAGACACAGTCTGGTCCTCTCTCCACCCTCTCTCTCCCTGGTCAGACACAGTCTGGTCCTCTCTCCACCCTCTCTCTCCCTGGTCAGACACAGTCTGGTCCTCTCTCCACCTTCTCTCTCCCTGGTCAGACACAGTCTGGTCCTCTCTCCACCCTCTCTCTCCCTGGTCAGACACAGTCTGGTCCTCTCTCCACCCTCTCTCTTTCTGGTCAGACACAGTCTGGTCCTCTCTCCACCCTCTCTCTCCCTGGTCAGACACAGTCTGGTCCTCTCTCCACCCTCTCTCTCCCTGGTCAGACACAGTCTGGTCCTCTCTCCACCCTCTCTCTCCCTGGTCAGACACAGTCTGGTCCTCTCTCCACCCTCTCTCTCTCTGGTCAGACACAGTCTGGTCCTCTCTCTGGTCAGACACGCCAGTTCCTGTTCTCTGACGTGTTGACACGGCGGCTCCCTGAGTGATGTGATTTAACGTGTGTCCCACAGCCAAGCCCATGGTGGTCAACGCTGGAGCTGTGAGGATGTCCGTTCCAATTGTCCAAACACAGACCATGAAGCAGGTGAGGATTTTTTTTGTTTGCCTCTCTGAAGCAGTCTCTCTCCCTCTCTCTCTCTCTCTCTCTCCCTCTCTCTCTCTGTCTCTCTCCCTCTTTCTCTCTCTCCCCCTCTCCCTGTCTCTCTCACACACAAACAAACTCACACTTTCTCTCTGTTAATTATAAAAACATGGAGACACACACTTGTCCAGATTCTGGTCTGTCCCTGGGAGACCGTTTCGTCTATATATATATATATATATATATAATATCATAATGATAATAAACAGTAGCCGTGTATGTATATGAGAGGGTCCTGAGGCTCCAGTGTTGTGTGCCAGGTGATCCCCAAGCCCCTGACGTCGGCGACCCAGGTGGTGACGACCCCCCAGACCCAGCAGCGCCTCATCATGCCCGCCACGCCCCTGCCCCAGATCCAGCCCAACCTCACCAACCTGCCCCCGGGCACCGTGCTGGCCCCGGCCCCCGGGGGCGGCAACATGGGCTACGCCGTCCTCCCCGCCCAATACGTCACGCAGGTCACTGCCTCCGCCTCCCAGATAGCACACGCGTCCATCTCCGTCTTTGACGGTTGAAAGCGCGAGGTGGTTTTGAACGGATTTCTCTCAACCTCTTTCCGTCTGTCTCGGTTCCCCCCCAGCTCCCTCAGTCGGCGTTTGTCACCCTGGCCAGCAGCGCCAGCTTCCCCGCGCCCACGTCCATCCAGAGCCAAGCCAGGCTGCCTGTTAACGGGTAAGCAAGAGCGAAGACGCCGATTCATTTCACACCAGCGGCACAGTCCAAACCACGCCCATTTCTTGCCAGGAATAGAGGCGATGATGAGAGATTTTTTTCCCCCTCAGAATGAATGTTGGTTGTTGTGTTTTCTGTGCATGTTTTCCTGTTCCATGGATGTGTATTCTTCTGTGGAAGACCGCCTGTGGAAGGCCAGATAGTTATTTCTGTGCTTGAAAGAACACTTGTCTCCTTCCCCCTTAGCTTGTCGACGTCAGACGCGGCCTCGAGGCCCCGCAAACCCTGCAACTGCACCAAGTCGCAGTGTCTCAAACTGTGAGTGGCCAGCAGCCTATGAAAACAGTCTTTGTTGGCCCGCGATTTGCATCCTTCCCCCACCGGGGGGGTCAACTGTCGTTTGTTCTCTTGTCCCCTTCGGCAGATATTGCGACTGCTTCGCAAACGGGGAGTTCTGCAACAACTGCAACTGTACGAACTGCTTCAACAACCTGGAGCACGAGACGGAGAGACTAAAAGCCATCAAGGTGAGCGAGTGCTTTGTGGTCGGGAAGCCTACAATGTTAACGCACTTGGAGGCTGTGCTTGAGGACTGATGATCGGTCTGATGATCGGGATCCGAGAAATGAGTTTCAAACGGTAGTGACTGAGGTGGTGTGTCTCCGTAGACGTGTCTGGACCGTAACCCCGAGGCCTTCAAGCCCAAGATTGGGAAGGGGAAGCAGGGGGAGTCGGACCGGCGGCACAGCAAAGGCTGCAACTGCAAGCGATCGGGCTGCCTGAAGAACTACTGCGAGTGTTACGAGGTGGGATGTCCCTCTCTCTCCCTCCCTCTCCTCTCACTCTCCTCTCACCCTCCTCTGCTCTCACGCACTCCTTTCTCACTCTCTCCTTTCACCTTGACAACCAACCGTTTCCAGGTGCTCTCGAGTCATAACCTTTTTCTTTCCGCGACACGTTTCCCCTCCCAGGCTAAGATCATGTGCTCGTCTATCTGTAAGTGCGTCGGCTGTAAGAACTTTGAGGAGAGCCCCGAGAGGAAGACCCTGATGCACCTGGCGGACGCGGCGGAGGTCAGAGTTCAGCAGCAGACCGCGGCCAAGACCAAGCTGTCCTCCCAGATCTCCGACCTGCTCACGCGGACCGCCCCCACCATGGCCAGCGGAGGGGGGAGGTAAGACCGCCGCGTGGCCACCAGGTGGCAGAGCGGCTAGGAGAGGCCGTGTCTCCCCGAAGGATGCGATAACAGTCGCGTTTTCCCCTCGGACTGGGAAGCTGAGGGGTTCGAGGAGAAGCGTACTTTCGGACGCTGTGGGGAAACTCACTGGGGTTTTGTCGACTCATCGCCGTCTCTCTCTTCCTCTCTCCCTCTCCTCTCTGTCTCTCACTCTCTCCTTCCTCTCTCTCTGTCTCACTCCCTCCCTCTCTCTGTCTCTCTCTCTCCCTCTCTCCTCAGATTGCCCTACACGTTCGTGACGAAGGAGGTGGCGGAGGCGACGTGCGAGTGCCTGCTGGAGCAGGCGGAGCAGGCGGAGCAGGACCACCACCCCCAGGCCCAGGCCGAGAGGATGATCCTGGAGGAGTTCGGACGCTGTCTCATGAGGGTCATTAACTCGGCCGGCAAGGCCAAAACGGACTGCCCCTCCATCCACTGCTAGGCCGGGCTATCTGGCGTGCTCTCGCTCTCTCTCTCTCTGTCTCTTTCTCTCTTTCACCCACTCTCCCTCAGAGAGCCAGGACTGGGGCCGGCGGGGGGGGGTAGGGGGGCGTTCCTGCCCTCCCTCCCCCGCTCCTCAGGGCCCTGCTCGGGAGCGGGGGGGGGGAGGGGTGGAGGGAGGGGGGTTAGGGTACCACGCGGACGGCCTCATCCGGCTCCGCTGATTCTCACTGCGGCTGGGAGTCGAACCAGAGGTCGCAGGCAGACTGGGCCCCGGGAGCCTCGCACAGCAACAGGTAGACCTGAGGGAGCCTCGCACAGCAACAGGTAGACCTGAGCGATGCCGTCGGGAGGGTTAGAAGTTAGGTCGGCCGACTGGAGCACCGTGTGAGTCGGGTGAGGTGTCAGCGAGGTGGACGAGGCTGGTCAGAGCAGCGAAGTGGCTGGACTACGGGGGCTTACTGACCCCAGGGCCACAGCTAGTCTCTCCTGGTCGGTTTTGCATCCACCCAGATGGTCTCTCTGGCAGCAAGAGCGGGCTGGTCCGAGGAAACTTCGACTTCAGTCTCCTGTCAGACGAAGGAGTTTGTTAGAGCGGCTTGTGAAGATCCTCTGAGGTCAGAACCAGAGGAGTGGGATCTTGTTCCTTGCTCGTCACAGCCTCTGTGACGGGGATTGTCACTTTCTGTGTCGAATGGAAGGAGGAGGAGTTCATGTTTCAATGACCATGTATGGACACTTTTATTTATTTTATTTTTTTATCTTTTTGTTTTCTCTTCTCACCAAGGTGTTGCTCTTCACCCTATCATGCTTCCATTTTCTTTGTCTCTCTCTCTCATCCGACATTAACTTTTAGTTAAGTGCAGAAGAGGGAAGAAATCCCAGTCCAAGCTGGTGAAGGAGCCCAGAAATCCAATCATGATTTTCCTCCTACACAGGAACTAGCCTCGACTGTAAACTCAAAGAAACGCTCACTTTTTAGACTATTTATTCGTCCAGCCATGTTTTTTTCAACACCTGTTCAAAGTCATCACTTTCGCTGCTCCTTCATGCTACACTACAACTGATTTGAATGTTTCGGTTGATCAACTTTCGGTATGTAGCATACAGATTGACTGGGGTTGGTAAAATATGCATTGTTTGGGGGGTAGGTGATAGGAGGGTTGGTTTTGGCAGCCCTTTACCACAAGGTCTCATTTCACCTACATTATCTCCATCGGCAGCAACAACAAACACAACAGACGCCACTCACAGTCCTTCACAAAGACTTGTATCAAGAATCCCCCTTTGAAGTATTCAGAAGGAAATGTGGATGCTAAAAATTCTAGGTTCTCCTATTTTAACTTATTTTTGTACATAAATTGAGCTCACACATCTTTTATCTACTCAACTGAGTTTTTTTTAGTCGCTACGAAATTGCCAATAAATTGATTAATGTATAGTATAGATGAGGAGTCTTACAGAATAGCTTATGGGGTGTCGTAGCTGGCAAACAGTAACCAGTGGTCTTAGTTCACCTGAACAAAGGAACTAACCCACCGTTTCATAATGACATGAGTATTGAAACTAGAGTGCCTTTGGTCTCCTGTAGTGTTAACGATTGAACGTGGTAACGCCGTGTTTGACCCTGCAACATGATCATGCCGAACCCCCCCCACCCCGCCCCTGAGTCTCACGTGTTCAGGCAGGAATCTGTGTATACGTTTGAACATGGCCTTGATGCGTTGCACCTCACTGTGTTTCCTGACAGGGTCTGGCGGAAGTGGATAGTTAAAAGAAGCGATGTTTAAGACCGGGGGCCGATTGCCCGCTGGCAAAACTCCTTTCATGTTTGCATCTGAGTGTTTGGGTTTGTGTGTGTGTTTGGGTTTGGTTTTAAAAGATGTAATTCATGTAAAAGTTGAATTTCTTACAAAATACTTCTGCCTTATGTTCCCACTGCTCAGGGCATTGACCGTCAGTTTTTCCTCTCATGTCCCTGTTGTCCTTGTACACAGTAAGTGTCACACCTGGATATGCGTCACTGATATCAACACCTTGAAGGAAATTAAACTACCCTATGCACTGAAGATACCTTGTCTAGAATGTCTGAAGACATGAACATAAATTTGACATTTACCAATATTCACATTAAACCCCATTTGTAGGTTAAAAAGGGCTTCCTTAAGTTAAGCACAATTTGTGTAGAGGGCTCACTGTCAATTTCAAGTCAAAATATTTGATCTAGTTCTCCCTGGGAGTAATGCACGAACGCAGAACAAATTATAGTACCCTTCGATCATACATCTAGCTAGAGACTTTTTCTCAGTTCTTAAATACAAATGTTCGCTTTAAATTCAAAAGTAGAAAACTTTTTGTACCAACCTTCTAGCAGGTTCACGAGTTATCGTAATTCCTTATAACCTTTTAAATGATTTGCAATAGCAGCGTTTTTGAACCTAATTTGTACCACTGCTACCTGCTCCTAAGATGTGCAAAGGCTGTGCAGTGTTCGTTTTGTTGGACTATGTTACGTGACCGTTGCCTGTAACTTAAGGTGAAATCAAACTTTTAGTTTTGTTTGTTTTTTGTTTAAGTCTATTAACCTCTTCATGACCGGTATCGTCTAATTTATCATCCTCACTATAACACAGTAAATATCTCACAGCATTTATGTACTTTTTAATTATTTTCAACTGTAAAATGTATATTAAGTCAAATGTAAGATGTTGTCATTGTAAATTGTAAGCATACCATGAAACAAATTAAATTTATACAGTTCGGTATTTGCATACTGTACATTTTCTTAATTTCATTCATTTCTCAATTATTATTATTTTGCATGACTTCCATCTCAAGTACAAATTGTTTTATTATTCAAACAATATGAAACAGACATTATAAGAGCAACTAACTTCCATCCTAACATCAAATGACGTATTTCCTGTGGTGCTTACCCACATTGCCCTGCGGCATATAAGTACTTCAGTCTTAGAACTCGTCTTCATCCATGTGGTTTCTACAGAGTATAGTTGGGCGATTGTATTGCATAGCATTGACCAGCTAGCGCGCAAGAAGATGAGACACAAGAATCAAGATGTAAATGTGACATGAACATGTTATCCAACATGCTCACAGAATATTTCACCCGAAGCTGAATTATCCAGCCTCCATGGCTAGCCAGGTGGAAACCAGGCCGCCAGCTCCTGCTAGTGAGCTAGCTAGCTAGCGTGGTAAGTTTACAGCAAGTGGCCGTAGAATTGACTTCAAACGTGCATTAAATGTACTGAAAAAGTAGACTGGAGTATAAAAATCGAAGTACAGTGTCTTATGATTCAAAATCTTTTTGCTGTTCACATAATGATCAACAGTGATTACTATTTTATGATATGAGGACACTTGCCAAGTTGAAGTACGCCACCAGTTTACTAGCACGTGGTGAAATGTAAAGGACCTAACTAGTATTAACAGTATCATTCAATGTTTTACAGGCCCTGCAATGTTTCAGAGGGATTGTTGTGGACCCCACATCGTGAAGTAAGAATCGGTAAGAGTCCTGATGGTTATATTATATTAGAATTGTGTCGCCCAGTGATTAAAATCTTATTGCTGTTCACATCATGAGAAATAGTGATTACCATTTTGTATATGAGGACGCTTAGTGGAATTGAGACTAGGCCATATATGAAGTTCAAGTACCTAACTCTTTAATTTTCTCCAACTCCACAGATATTCCGTGATTCTGAAATATTGTAACGTTTTGGACTAAATGGATGAGGTAAGAGTCATTTAATATGGTCTGGGTGAATAATGACCAGTTGTCCGGTGATTAAAATCTTTCTGCTGTTCACATCATGAACTGTAATGATTATTTTGTTGTATTATTATGAGGACATTTACAAATCGAGTGCAAAACCAGGACACGAATCCTAGCATTGTGCACACCAACGGCACTATATTGGTGCATGGGAAGTTTTCCTGTTTGGAAGATACCTTGACGATAATTGTCTTAACTTTGTTTGCAGGTAGAAGTGTTCACCTGCCACCATGTAGTTCTGTCTAAGTTATATCTAAGGTATGTAAGCATTACTTTCCATCAAATATGGCAGATAATTAGATTTATTCAGAGTTAATGTGGAAGTTGACTGTCCCAATGATTAGATCAATCACTACCCATCTGACCTATTCACATGTTTGGGAAAGATTAATTTATTCATAAATGAGGGTGCAGTCTTCGTAACATTTCGGTTACATGGCCAATGTTTGGAAATTATGGTTTTTAACATTGTTCTTCTTCGTGTCCCTAACAGATTAATACGAGAGGGATGCCCAACTCGTGCCAGAAACCTTTTTCTCCTATTGACCTCTTTGTGACAATAAAAACATGTTTTGTTTTTTTAAAGTTCTTGTGGTGTTGCTTTCATGTTTGTGCATACCCACGTGTAGCAGGGTCTGCAAAGCCCTAACCACGTGAGGTTTCAGTACATTTTATATACTTTAGCATTTTAATGATGCTTTGCAGGGTATGTTGATGCAACTACTTTAATTTGTGCTGTTAAGGAGCGGAGTTGAGTTAACCCCGTGTAATGTGCAATATCAAAACACGGGATATCTGACACTACATTCAAATATCTATCCGTGTCTATAATACCTCCATAACCATTTAAAGAATGCAAGATTACGCTAGATTCCACTGTTGATCTACCGTACAAGAAGAATGTCTCCTGGTACAAAATGTTCAGGCCCACGTTCACCGGAAAGGGTTTGCTTACTTCTTGGGAGGAGGGGACTATTATGCCACGTTGATGGAGGGGCAGTGTGGGGACGTGGAATTGCATCCAGTCTACAGCCGGTAGCGGTCCTCTTCGTTTGGTGACATTTATAGAATCACAAAGGGACTCCATTGAAGAAAAGTTGCATGTCATTTGTTTTTATGTGTGTGTTTACGTTGTAAGAAGGAACAGACTTGGGAAAGTAAGTGAATCCGAAGCCAAGTATGAGCAAATAACCGTTTGTTTTTCTATGAGGCTGTGTAGCTAGCTTAGCTATTTGACTTATGGCTGCATATCGCTCATTGAAGGAAATTGCAGCTGCAATACATTACATTGCTATACTGTACATTCTGTACATTATTTTGTCATTGTCGCTTTGTCATTGCTGTACAAGAATGTCAGAATTTGTAGTTAAAAAGGCTATGCTACATAGTAAAGCGTGGCTTATGTAGCTAGCAAACTTAAGTCTCTGGCTTACGTACGTAGTGTACCATTTAGTAACTACCTAGGTATAGCCCATTGACCACACTTATGTCTTCGTGCTATAGTATCGTATGACTTGGTAATTAGTGTTACTTAAATGAAGGATGACATTCGGGAAAATCGATTCAGTTTGTGGCCTCAATTAAATACACCTTTGCCCCCTATAGACTCTCCCTTCATCTTAGCATATTAGTTACCTTTGACTACCAGCAGTTTTATAACCCATACTGCGGGCATGTTGTACCTGCAATCACAAACGATATGTGCACTAATGTAATACAGTTTTAAGTCATGTTAGTAGCATGTTTGTCGTTATGATTGGAAAACGTCATGTTCTGTTCATTTAGGATGAAGCTCAAAGAGATCAATCGCACAGCGATCCAGAGCTGGAGTCCTGCACAGCAACATCCAGTGTACTTGGCAGCGGGTATGAAGGCCTTTTAGACAAGCTCCAACTAGTTTTTCTTACATTCAACTTCTTTTCAACTCTTCTCACAAGAAAAACACAGACTCATCCACGATGAAGAGTACAACATTCCGTATTAAGTTGTCATTGTGAGTTTTCTACCCGTTTTACAGTGAGCCGCCTTTATGCTCCTTGTTTAGGTACTTCAGCCCAACAGCTAGATGCCACCTTTAGCACCAATGCCTCGTTGGAGATCTTTGAGCTGGACTTGGCTGAGCCCTCTCTGGACATGAAGTCCTGCGGCACCTACTCCTCCTCTCATAGGTAGGCTACTAGGGGAGCATGTTTGTTTTCAAATGTGGCAAGGACAACTCTGTAGTTAATGACTGAAGAAGTGGCTGTTAAGAATGCTTTTCTTAAGAAAAAGTAGGGGCAGGGTGGGCGCACAGATTTGTAGTTTTGCAGTTTTTCAAAAGTGTGTAACAAATGTATAACAAAACACATGCCCCTGGCTACTACACACACACACACACGCACACATCCAGCCTAGCAGATAATCATCACACAGTTAATCAACATACACACTTCCTGGATCTGCACTGCTCTCACATCCTTTGTTTTTGTTTATTTTACTCAGATATCACAAACTGGTGTGGGGACCCCATGGGATGGAAGGGGGTCACCCGTCCGGAGTCCTGATCGCAGGGGGCGAAAACGGGGACGTGATCCTGTACGACCCTGCCAAGATCGTGGCTGGGGACAGCGATGTGATCATCACCCAGAGTGACAAGCACACGGGCCCCGTGAGAGCCCTGGACGTCAACTCTTTTCAGGTGTGCTCAGTTCCAGACCAAAGGCAGACATCGGGCCTATGTTGACCTTGTCTTAAGGCCCTTGCACACTGAGTGAAATTTTCGTATGCAAACGGTGGCGCTGAATTGCCCAAAAACCTATCAAAATGCTGGCTATGGATGTGAAAAACGCATAAAATCGAACCCGATCCGAATTTATTTTTTAACGTGCGAACATTTCGGACACGAATTTCGGACTCAGTGTGCAATGGCCTTTACTGATATTTTACAAGTGCTACAGCTAACGAAGACTCTCTTTCTTCTGTCTAACAGACAAACCTGGTTGCCTCAGGTGGGAATGAATCGGAAATTTACATCTGGGACCTGAATAACTTTGGATCTCCGATGACTCCGGGACCAAAAACTCAGGTAACAGACATTCTCCAAATCTCTCGTTACTTTATCCATCATTACCTTTTTTTTGTGTGTGCGTATATTCTCCAGGAGGGTCCGCTATTGCCCACCCTGTGCGATTGTTGACCGTTGTGGTCGGTGTGTGTTTGAGCAGCCCCTGGAGGACATCAGCTGTGTGGCGTGGAACCGGCAGGTGCAACACATCCTGGCCTCCGCCAGCCCCAGTGGTCGAGCCTCCGTCTGGGACCTCCGCAAGAACGACCTCATCATCAAAGTTAGCGACCACAGCAACAGGGTAAGTGTGGTCGTCTGCCGTTCGTTCCCTCGCTTCCTGCGTACGTTTTTGGTCTCGTCCTCGTGGGAGGATGGATATTTTAGGGGGAAACCTTTGGTGGTTCTGACCCGTGTGTGAGACTGGCGTTTGAGCGTGCGTTTGCGTTCCCAAGATGCATTGCTCCGGGTTGGCCTGGAACCCAGAAGTGGCCACACAGCTGGTTCTGGCGTCGGAGGACGACCGCATGCCTGTTATTCAGATGTGGGACCTGCGTTTCGCCACCTCTCCTTTCAAGATCCTGGAGAACCACACGAGGTAAACCTGAGAATAGTTTTTGGGAAAGGATTCTCTTTTATTTACATTTAGTCATTTAGCAGGCGCTCTTGTCCAGAGCGACTTACAGTAAGTACAGGGACATTCCCCCCGAGGGTGAAGTGCCTTGCCCGAGGACACAACGTCATTTATCATGGCCGGGAATCAAACCGGCAACCTTCTGATTAATAGCCCGATTCCCTAACCGCTCAGCCATCTGACCCCCAGGTAAACCTGAGCATAGTAGTGCGTGTGTTTGTCTTTCCAAGCAGAAAGGTGGCCGTAGCATATAACCTTGCGTGTGTTGTGTGATCTTTGTAATATGACGGAACTTAAGAAGTGTGGGCTTTTGTCCGTTTGTACAGGGGTGTCCTTGCCATTGCCTGGAGTTTGGCTGACCCTGAACTGCTTCTGAGCTGTGGGAAGGACAACAGGATTCTGTGCTGGAACCCCAACACTGCTGAAGTGAGATTCAAACTCTTAACCCTCCTCTTCTCAACATCACAAACCCGTGAAATCAAGAGCTTTGTAGGAGAGGTCCTGCTTCACCGCGAGTATGCTGCCACTTCTCTGACGCATGGGGGATCCTCTTGGTGTTTCCACAGGTTCTGTATGAGCTTCCCACCAGCACCCAGTGGTGCTTTGACATCCAGTGGTGTCCCAGGAACCCTGCTGTGCTGTCGGCCGCAGCTTTTGACGGACACATCGGCATTTACTCCATCATGGGGGGCAGCAGCCAGGCCCACACCCAGAGGCAGGCAGACCAGGTGGGGGGTGTGGCAGACCAGGTGGGGGGTGGAGAAGTTGTGGAAGGAAAAAATAAATATAATCCAGACGGGATAAATCTGGTTAACATTTGGTTGTGTTTTCCTGGCGTTAGAGGGTTTTTGCTTGTCTTAAGGTTGACTGGGCACTGGGTATCTCTGTTCCAGATCACTTCCTCGTTTGGGAACATGGATCCGTTTGGGACGGGCCAGACACTGCCCCCTCTTCAGATGCCCCAGACCCCCGCTGCCCCTGCTACAATCACCCCCCTGAAGAAGCCCCCGAAATGGATCCGTAGGCCCGTCGGCGCCTCCTTCGCTGTGAGTTCTATTTGTTTACCTTTTTTCACTCGCGCCAGCGTTGACTGATGAAGAAACTCTCCCACAACACCTTGCTTCAAGCTGACGGTACCATCTCACCGTGGTTGCTTTTGATTCTCTGTTCCTCGTGTAGTTCGGTGGGAAGCTGGTGTCTTTGGAGAACCTGAAGCTAAACCCACAGCAACCACATCAGACCACAGCACACTTGGTTCACGTCAGTCAGGTCGTCACAGAGACGACCTTCTTGAAGAGGTCAGGCCAGCTTCAGATGACTCTCAACTCCGGGAACTTTGTGGATTTTTGTGAGGCGAAGATCGCAGCAGCCCAAAATGAGTTTGAGAGAACAGTCTGGTCTTTCTTAAAGGTAGGAGTTTTAAATCCTAAAGTGACTCTGTTTGTGAACTGTGGCACGATGGCTTATTGTAGAAAGCGGAGAATAACCTAAAACGTTTCGTGTTCCCAGGTGAACTTTGAGGATGATGCTCGGGGTAAATACTTGGAGCTTCTAGGCTACAAGAAGGAAGAACTAGCTTTAAAGGTGAGTATTTACAAACCAGTCCTTACAAGTAATTGCTATTTCCTCATTTTAGTGACCTTGTCCACAGATTGAATCCAGTGACTTGTTGCTGCCTGACCTTTTGGGGGGTTTAGAGGTTGGCATTAATTGACTTGACAGACCCAGTAACTTGTGCTGTGCTTGTGTGCAGATAGCAGCTGCACTCGAAGAGAAACCTGTTCAGCCCGAGAAGGTAAGATGTCTTAGCTTTGCTCTTAATACACACAGTAACCACTCTACACAGGGCGGTTACATACTTCATCAATACCTCTCTAACGTAACAGGTTTTGTTTTGTCAGCGTAGTCTGGTTTTTGAAGCCGTGTGCAAAGGGTGTTGCAAAACACAACAATTTGAGGAAGTTAAAGTTGTCTTACAAAATGACTTTTTCCTAACCAGTGGGAACATAATCTGTTGACTAAAGTATTGTGAAAAATCTCCGTCTGCATAGTGTCTTGAGTGATTTTTGCATTTCCTTGTGCTCATCAATGATTTATTTACTTGACATAAATCTGGAAAAAATGCTTCTCTCACTGCTTGAATCGATAAAGCAACCAGTCACACACACACACTGTAAGAATTACAATATCCTCCTGAGGATACGATCTGAAGAACTAGTTACACAGTTTTTATATACATCTAAAAAAAGCTCACATAAATACACAGACAGGGAGTCAGATAGCTGAGCGGTGAGGGAGTCGGGCTAGTAATCTGAAGGTTGCCAGTTCGATTCCCAGCCGTGCCAAATGACGTTGTGTCCTTGGGCAAGGCACTTCACCCTACTTGCCTCGGGGGAATGTCCCTGTACTTACTGTAAGTCGCTCTGGATAAGAGCGTCTGCTAAATGACTAAATGTAAAATGTAAGAGAAGTGTTTTTTACCAAAGATTGCTTTGACCAAATTCAAAATTTTGGTTGGAATATTAAGCCTTATCTTTTTACAATCTCTTCTATTACTTGAGAGATTGTATCTCCGTGATTATGATTTAATGTAAATCCAAAGCCTCTTCTGTGCTGAATGCTCTGTGAATCCGGCCTCCTCCCTCCCTTTTTCCTGCTGTTCAAACCTGCTGAAGCCTCCCTCTGCTGCTGCTGCTGCTGGACTCAGTCCTGATCCTGAGCTCAACACTGTTCCCCAAGTCAACCTCCACCCTCCTGTTGAACTCCCATCCCAACCTCCTGCACCAGAACCTGTTGTTGAACTTCCATCCCAACCTCCTGCACCAGAACCTGTCGTTGAATTTGCCTCCCAACCTCCTGCACCAGAACCTGTTGTTGAATTTGCCTCCCAACCTCCTGCACCAGAACCTGTCGTTGAATTTGCCTCCCAACCTCCTGCACCAGAACCTGTTGTTGAATTTGCCTCCCAACCTCCTGCACCAGAACCTGTCGTTGAATTTGCCTCCCAACCTCCTGCACCAGAACCTGTTGTTGAACTCCCATCCCAACCTCCTGCACCAGAACCTGTTGTTGAACTCCCATCCCAACCTCCTGCACCAGAACCTGTTGTTGAACTTCCATCCCAACCTCCTGCACCAGAACCTGTTGTTGAACTCCCATCCCAACCTCCTGCACCAGAACCTGTCATTGAATTTGCCTCCCATCCTCCTGCACCAGAACCTGTCATTGAATTTGCCTCCCAACCTCCTGCACCAGAACCTGTTGTTGAATTTGCCTCCCAACCTCCTGCACCAGAACTTGTTGTTGAATTTGCCTCCCAACCTCCTGCACCAGAACCTGTTGTCGAATTTCCCTCTGAATTTCTGATTGAGCCTGGCTTCCAGCTTGATTCAAATCACGACCTCCTCCTCGCTAGTGACCTCGCTGCTCCTGTGCTTTCCCCTCATTCTGCTCCTCTCCTGGACCTCAGCATTGACCCTGCGCTAGCACCCGCTGCCCTTCTCCAAATCCAGCCTGACCCTAGCCTCTGTACCCCCAGTCTCTGTGCCTCTGCTGAGCTGCTGTCTGTCACCGGGTTTGATCTTGAACCTCCTGTGAATCTGCAGCCTCTTTCTCAGTTCGACCAGATTGACCTGCAGCAGCCTGCTTCTGTATTCGATCAGTTTGGCGTGACGCCTCAAGTTGACCTACTACAGCCTGTGCCTCAGTTGGACCTCACTAATTCAGTCAACTTACAGCCAGTTCCCGACTTCGACCTCAACCCTGCGTCCTCCCTTGGTCTACAGCCAGTGCCTGATTTTGATCCCACACCATCACTTAACCTACAACCAGTAGCCGAGTTGGATCCGGCTCCCCTGATCAGCCTGCCACCTTTAGCGGACTCCAGCCTCAACCTCTTGGCTGACCTCCCCCCCGAGGCAGCGTTCGACCTCATTGCTGCAGCAAACCTGCAGCCAGCGGAGGAACCGGAAGAGCCTGAGGTTCCGGCAGCGCTGTTGGAGCCGGAAGCGGAGCCAGAAGCACCTGAAGGAGAGACCCCCGAGGCTGGTGACGGGAAGGTCCAGACTGAGCCCAGTGCAGTGGAGCCCCTCCCTGTGGAGGAGATCCCTCTGGAGGAGGTACCTCCCCCCCGACCCCCCGCAGTCCACTCCCAGAGAGTTTACCATCTGAAACACGCGATACGATACTTGATACGAAAGAGAAAAAAAAAGATACAATATGATATGTTACGATACGATATGCTACGATACGATATATGATATAATATGTCACAAGATGATAAATGATACGATACGACACACAGCTGTACATTTTTATTGGAATCATGGTGGCTGTTTTTTTTAGAACCCTTTTTACTTAACTCTAATTATCTGCATTACACATTGTCTTTCTTAGTTATTGCTTTGATTATATTTTCGTCATTAACATCTTTCTCTCTGGGGTTGACTCATACCTTTCTGTTGCTGTTGTCTTGTTTTGTTTAGGCTACAAATGGTTTGTGAAATCTGGGGTTGTGAAATGATCAATAATTGTTATTACATATGTCTATGTTAAGATAAGGCTTAAACCGGGCTGGTCCCGGTAATCTGATTGGGCGAGGAGAAATGATGCCTTTCCCCCAGAAGTGACTGTTTCTCTGGTCTCTCAGGAGGTGACGGCACCAGTGGAGGCAGAGAGCAGCCCCCCAGAGGACACTGTGGAAGAAGTCACAGGCCCTGGCTCGGTAGAGGCAGGCATCAACCTCAGAGTCAGTCAAGGTAAACTTGGGTGTTTTCTCTTGTTGAAACGTATTTTGCTGAAAAATCAAGACAAAAACGTCATGAAGCGAATCGCCTGGTCGTACGCATACGAACTGGCCTATTCTTCGCCACGTAAAACCGGATGACGGTGCAGTTTTTTTTTCATTTGCAGATGTAGATGGACTGATCACCCAAGCTCTGCTGACCGGTGACTTTGAGGGGGCGGTGGAACTCTGTCTCCACGACAACCGCATGGCCGACAGCATCATACTTGCCATCGCTGGAGGGGCGGAGCTCCTCGAGAAGACGCAGAAAAAGTATTTCACCAAGACCCACAGCAAGATCACCAAGGTAACGCCTTGCACATGGCCAAAACACTACAGCTGTATGTGTAATGACTTGTAATGATACCTAAAGTATTAACCACAGTGTTAGTGTAACTGTATTGTATACAGTATGTATTATATATCTTGATGGTAAATATATATCTAAATGTAAATATACAACTGTGTGTATCTGTGACATGCTGATTGGTTGAGAAATGTTGTTGCTGTGTATTTTAGATTCTTCTTCTTCTTGCTATGTATATTGAATATTGATTGACCTATCCTCTCCTGCAGCTGATCAGCGCCGTGGTGACGAAGGACTGGCATGACGTGCTGCAGACCTGCGACCTGCAGAACTGGAAGGAGGCTCTGGCTGCCGTCATGACCTACGCTCAGCCCGACGAGCTCTCCTCCCTCTGTGGTTAGAATCAGCTCTCGGATCTCTTTTGATATTTTCTAGCGCAGGAACAACTCTCTCGAGCCATGTTCCGCTGTTACTTCCTCTGTCATGGTTGAGGGTGGTGATGAAGGTGAGGGTGGTGATGAAGGTGAGGGTGGTGGTGAAGGTGAGGGTGAGGGTGGTGATGAAGGTGAGGGTGAGGGTGGTGATGAAGGTGAGGGTGGTGATGAAGGTGAAGGTGGTGATGAAGGTGAGGGTGGTGATGAAGGTGAGGGTGGTGATGAAGGTGAGGGTGGTGGTGAAGGTGAGGGTGAGGGTGGTGATGAAGGTGAGGGTGAGGGTGGTGATGAAGGTGAGGGTGAGGGTGGTGATGAAGGTGAGGGTGAGGGTGAAGGTGAGGGTGAGGGTGGTGATGAAGGTGAGGGTGAGGGTGAAGGTGAGGGTGGTGATGAAGGTGAGGGTGGTGATGAAGGTGAGGGTGAGGGTGAGGGTGGTGATGAAGGTGAGGGTGAGGGTGGTGATGAAGGTGAGGGTGAGGGTGGTGATGAAGGTGAGGGTGAGGGTGAAGGTGAGGGTGGTGATGAAGGTGAGGGTGGTGATGAAGGTGAGGGTGAGGGTGAGGGTGGTGATGAAGGTGAGGGTGAAGGTGAGGGTGAGGGTGGTGGTGAAGGTGAGGGTGAGGGTGGTGATGAAGGTGAGGGTGAGGGTGAAGGTGAGGGTGGTGATGAAGGTGAGGGTGGTGATGAAGGTGAGGGTGAAGGTGAGGGTGGTGATGAAGGTGCGGTTCTCCTCAGGTATGATGGGCTCCAGGCTGGAGGCAGCCGAGGAGGACCAGCTGCAAGCCCAGGCCTGCCTGTGTTACATCTGCGCCGGCAACCTGGAGAAGCTGGTCTCCTGCTGGACCAGAGCCCAGGAGGACCAATGCCCACTCTCCCTCCAGGTGTGTGTGTGTGTGTGCTGGATTATGTAAACTAGTGTTCCTGTGTATTTTGAGTCTGGCTAAGTTTGTGTGTGTGTGTGTGTCAGGACCTGGTGGAGAAGGTGGTGGTGCTGCGCCAGGCTGTGGAGCAGAGCCAGGGTTCTGGTTCCTCGGTCGTGGGCGCTCTGCTGGCTGAGAAGATGAGCCAGTACTCCAGCCTCCTGGCCTCCCAGGGCAGCCTGGACACAGCCTTGGCCTACTTACCAGAGAACACCAACCAGGTAAACAAACCGACTGACCCACGGCGGCTCCCCACGGCGTCAACACACGTAGCCCTGGGGTTACCTAGGAAACCTGCTGTACCTTATCACGCCTCCTCTATGCCTCCGTCTGCTGGGTTCTGTGCACCTCCTGAAGGTACATGCTCTGTTTGCCCTCCGTCAGGCTGCCGTGCAGCAGCTTCGTGATCGCCTCAGTCGGGCCCTCGGCCAGCAGGCTACTGCTCCTCCAGCCCCGGCCCCAGCCCCGGCCCCGGCCCCAGCACAGCCCCCTGCTCCCCAGCAGACAGAAGCCCATCCCAGGCAGACCTACAACCCTGGGCAGCCCCAGGTGCCCCAGCCCGCTCCAGCCCCAGCACCTGCCCCGGTGCCCAGTGCTGGCCCTGCCCAGTCTCAGTATTACCAGCCGGTAGGTTCCTACTCACCACACACGGAAAAACACTGCTTCTTAACGGCACTTTGCATTCCTCAGGGATGTTGATTATGGTTTTCGTTCCGGATCGGGTGGGACACGACTCACTTCAAAGGCAGTGTGCTTTCTCGTTTAGAATACATTGTGAATTTGAAGGTGTTTCCTTAAAACCTTTTCGACAACGTTTGTGTCTCCCTGGGTTGTCTTCAGTAGGGATGTGCTGTTTCCTCATGGAGATGCTCTCAGTCTGTGTTTCTCTCCCACCTCATTTGGCCTTGGGCGTCTGCCATTCCTGCCGTGATTGGTCTTGGCTGTGTGGGAGGGTCCCTATTGGTTGTTTCTCACCTGCTGAGTGGCCGTCATTGGTCTGTGTGTGTGTGTGTCGTCTCTGTGTGATCCAGGCGAGGTCTGCCACTACTGTCACCTCCTGGAGTAACCAAACCCCCACAGGCTTCCCCAGTGCCCCTCCTCCTCCTCAACTAGCCCATGCCTCAGACCAGAAGGTACACTGACCACACCCCCTTCGCCACGGCTGTGACCAGCTTCTATACACACACATGCACCCCTCCCCCCTCCACGGAATTCACTGCTACCTATACTCCCCCTGGTCTGCCCTACCACTCACCCCACCCTTCAGCCAGCCCCCCCCCCCAGACCCTCCTGCATGGCTGTAGATGAGCCCTGGCGTCCTACATCTGTCACATCTACTTGCCAAATGTTATTTCCCCCCCCCCCCCCTCCTGTCTCCCAGCTGTTCTGCATGCCTGTTACACCCTTGCTTCATGCGTAGACCACAGAGCCAGTAGAGGTTGCCGACACAGCTAGGAATCTAAAGCTGTTCCAGGAGAGACGCCCTCGTCGGAGAGATAACTATTTTCCCACACGCAGCAGAAGAATGCGTCCTAGATGATAACATCGGCACGCCGCCTTCGCTAACCCAGTCCACCCTGTTTCCCCTGAGCTTGGAGGGGAAGGGGGGGATCCGAACCGGAGCCCCATCTCCGAGGACGTCCGTCCCGTCAGTCTTGAGAGCTGAGTCGTCTTCCTGTGTCTCTGCAGGTGGAGGCCGGCCAGCCCAGGTTTGGGATGCAGGCACCGGGAGCAGCAGCTCCACCCCAGGCCTCGGCTGCCCCGCCAGCCTACATGTACTCCCAGCAGTACCAGCGTAAGTGTCTCCCTGTGTCCCCGTCACAGGTCAGCAGAGTCCTAGTTGGGCAAGAACCAGGTTTCTGCTTGCTCTCTCACAGGGCATTTTGGACTGAGTGGTCCTCGTTTGCGAGAACTACATCCCAGCAGGAAACGTCACACGCTTTTTTACTGCCACCTAGAGGTTTGGAGTGAAAGGACAGAAAGTTTCCATACTTTATGCCCTTAGATAAACCACATTCTCTCCTCTTTTAATTTCTCAAATTAAACCACCAAGCATTGTCATACAGAGAATGCTTGTTTTCCTGATGACATCGTCTACCTTTTTTTCTTCAGTCTTTCCTGTGATGCTTCCGACCCCAAAACTCACTGTCAGAAGTTTCAAGAAACTGAGATTAGAATGTTGATCTCATCTGCATGATGTATTATCCTGAAACACTGTTTGCCTGATGTTACTACAACTTTACATTCAGATTCATCGCATGTATCGATCTGTATCGAAGAAAATGCCTCTAAGGTTAAACTAAACTTGTCAACATGCATGTTAAAATCACTGTCAACTGTATTGGCTGTGCCCAATCTGTTTTCTAACAGCATCTGTTCTCTCTTGTCTCTCTGGTAAACCCCAGCCTACCACCAGGTCAACCAGTTCCAACCTGGAGCTGGGGCACCAGCTATCTATCAGCCTCTCCAGTACTCTGCTGCCCCTCTCCCCCCTCTCCCTGCCTCCTCCTGCTGCCCCACTGCCCCCGCTCCGGGCTTCCGGGCTCAGTACATGCAGCCCGGCCCCCCTCCGCCCGGCCCCCCTCCTCCGCGCTACCCTGGCCCCCCCGCGGGCCACCCCTCCTCTCCTCACCCTCTCTCTCCCACGGCCTCTTCCGCCTTCTCTCCTCTGTCCTCCTCCGGCGCTTCTTTCCAACATGGCGGCCCTGGATCGCCCTCCTCCTACATGCCTCCTCCGCCACCGACAGGAGCCTCAGGTACACTGCCTGACCCTGCCCCCGACCAGATCCCGGCCTCTCAGAGAACAGGTCTGCACTGGCTCCGCCCAGCCGCCGACCGTCTGTCATCTTGATTGACGTAGTCAAGGGGGCTCCCTAGTTACACACACACACACAAACACAACTTGTGCTTTTGATGAATATCTCGAAAACAAACCGTGGAAGTCCTTATGGCTTGTAGGTGCTGTGGAAGGGTGTAGCATGGCCAGTGTGAGGGATATTTCAGGGGAAACGGGCTGACACCTGCTGACGGTGCCTAAGGTAGCGAAGCTAAGGCGGTCCAGCAGCATTTAACAGCTGCTGTTTTCGCTAGCTTTCCCCTCGCCTTCCTTTCAATGGACGTGGGACAGCTGAGCTAGCATATCTCAGCTGCCGCCTGGAACGAGCCTGGTTAGCCATTAACGCGCCCCTCTGTGGCCTCGAACACATCCAGGTGTTAGGTGTGTAAAGAGCCCTAGCCATAAGTAGCCTCTAGAGTACAGTTAAGACAGAACATGGTGCTGTTCTTTAGGAGAGTGTTGTTGTTTTTGTGCTAATGTTAAGTATGTGCTTAATAACGTGTGTTCCGCAGGGGGATTTAATCCAGACACAGACTGTTTTATGGAAGGTGAATTAAAAGGCGGCTTGGCTTTGCTACAGCAGATAATTACTGCTAGAAAATTACTATTTCACCTGACTGTCCTGAGCGCATAATCGATTTGATCCCCCAAAATTTAAGCAAAGCAGAGGACTTGTGAATATTGTAATGATGTGTGTTCATGTTGTGAGTGTGAATAGTTGCTAAAATCGGACGTTAAACCATTAAAACCACATGCCTTTTGATACCTTTATATATAATGATATGGATGTTCACCCAGATTTCTAGTCAGCCGGACTAAGCAGTCTCTCTGCTGTACAACGATGAGGGCTTTGCATGGCTATCTAGGACAGTCATTACCCTGATGGAAATGGCAGACAGGAATCATGATTGCGGTCAGGGTCATGGCTAGGCTAAAATGCTCGATAACATAGACATACGTGTATTTCAGGTGCTTTAATTTAGCTTTAATGCAGATTTTTTACTATCAGCTGGGTTGAATTCCAAAGAAAAATGTGTGTGTTGAAGCCATAATGATCACGTAGCCTCTCCTGTCATCCAAATATACATTAACCTTTCCCCTAATTACTTTTGACCTAATTGACTTATCATCATCAATAACCCCTCCTTACGCTCTGCCCTGTGAGGTGCATCCTTCTGGCAGGGGGGTTGTATTGGCTTGCGTTGCCGGTCTGGCGTCGTCCTGGTGATGCCGTTAGAGCCAGTCGCAGTGCGCTGGCTGGGGTAGGAGACGGATGGGTCATCCTGTCTTCTCTGCTTCTCCACAGGGCCCCAGAACGGCTGGAACGACCCCCCGGCGCTGAGCAGAGTGCCCAAGAAGAAGAAGGTGAGTGCGTCTGCCAGCCCTCTCAGTTTACCTCAGAAAAGAGGTCAAACCACCAGGCTTCTAACACCAAAAGGGTTTTGCAGTGACAGCCCCCGTATTCAAACCATCTGATTCGTTTGCATCACATGCCTTTCCAAAAACCTAAAAGTTCACCAAACATTTTGTCTCTCAACCTTCCGACCTCCAGGTTCCAGAGAACTACACCCCCCCTGCCCCCATCACAGCCCCCATCATGTCCCCCCTCGGAGGGGACCCCCAGGCCCAGCAGGTTCCCACCATGCCCCCCCAGCCCGGGGTCCACGGCCAGCCGGGGGTCCAGCCCCCCTACCCAGGCATGCAGCAACAGCAGCCCCTCCCCCATCAACCCATGAACCCCGCCCTTCCCAAGACCAGCGTCGAGGGAGCCCCCGGAGCCCCCATCGGAGATGTCATACAGGTTCACGTCTTCTACGACCACAATCACTCTGTGTTTATTCAGTTATTGTTACACTTCTGTGTTTTTACAGACGTGTTCCTTGGGGACAGTTCTGTGTTTCTGACGTCTGTCCCCTGCTCTCTGCCTGCTCCTCCCAGCCCCTGCAGTCCATACCTGCTGAGAAGATCACTAAGAAGCCAATCCCAGATGAACACCTGGTCCTCAAGAGCACTTTCGAGGGCCTCATCCAGAAGTGTTTGGCAGCTGCCAACGACCCTGTGGGTTCTCCTTTATTTACGGATCAAAGTTGCCATAGCAACGCCGACAGTAGCAGTAGCGTCAACTGTCAACCTTTAGCAACACTCTACCCCGTTTGTACAGTTGAAAACACTGAGTTTTGTATTTGCATTGTATCCTTAGTAATGAAAAAGGTTTCTTACTGTGAATCGGCACAGCCAGGATGTTCTGTTTGTGGAAGGATTGTTGACGTGTCATCGCCTCATCTCTCTGCCCCACAGCAAACCAAGAGGAAACTCGACGATGCCAACAAGCGCCTGGAGTCTCTCTACGACAAGCTGAGAGAACAAACTGTGAGTCGAACCTTCCTCTCACAGCGAGTCAATCACAAGTAGACGAAAACGTCCTACCAGGAAATGTTAGCTTTTAGAAATATTTGGTTTCAAATGGTTTCCAGGGTCAACCATTCTTACCGTTTATCTCTCCCTCTCTTCAGCTCTCGCCCGCCATTGTAGGTGGCCTGCACAACATGGTAAGGAGCATCGAGGCTCGGTCCTATACGGAGGGACTGACCATCCACACCCACATAGTCAGCACCAACAACTTCAGCGAGACCTCGGCCTTCATGCCTGTTCTGAAGGTGGTGCTCACACAAGCCAACAGACTGGGGGTCTGAGAGAGAGAGAGGGGGGGGGGGGGGGGGGGGGGGGGGGGGGCTCCCGATCACCTGACCCAGTCTAGAACAGGACCGGAGACCAATCAGACGCTTGAGATGATGTCATAGAGATACCAGGAAGTAGGATTTGGAGCCTGTGGATGTAGATGCAGGGATGTAATAGCCGGATTTTTGTGTCACTGAGGTTTCCGTGTGGTTACCGATATGTTTCCTTAAGAACGAAGGGATTGATCAAGTAACAGGTTTTTCTTTTGTTTTGTTTTTCTCTCGTGTCAGTATAGCATGGTCAGAGTCCTCCCACATCTCAGACACCAGACATCAGTATCACCACAGTAACATAGGACCAACCTCTTGCCAGTCTTATTTTTATCTTCACACATCACGACTCATCACAATCTTAAGGTCATGTCATGTTCTTTTTATCGGTTAGATGTAATTTTTTTAATTGTAATCATGCTATTCATACAGAGCAGAGTGCAATGGGGATGGTCCTCTTCTAAAGCAAAAAAACATTGTACGAAAAGGAATGCACGCTTCAAATAGCCTTGGAATCATTGTCAAATTGTTCAGTTGGATTAGCATTAAAATCCAGTGAGAGCCGGCTACAGGGAGAGCAATCTGCAATCCAACAGTCCTCATTTTCTCTGTTATGTTTAAACAAGAGAAACCCTTTTTTGTTTAAGACCAACAACATGCAATATTTTCAATAAATAGTATTTATTTAAAATGCGTTGCTTCACTGTTTTAATATGAGTTGCTTTAGGAGAGAAATGTGGTTTTGTTTGCCTTTTTATGGCCATAAATGGCACGTAGACGTCACATTACTCACTGGTCCTAGACGCTTTATGAGTCACAAGCCTTCTGGACAGTTATACTGTACCCCCAAAGCCATCTGCGGACTGGGATCAGGCATGTGCCTGATAACCTTAATAATATGCATCTGTTTAGCATTCCTGTAGCGTTAGCAATTAATTATCAATTGTCCGGATCAAGCCCTAACATGCTGGACAAACTTGACAGAGTTTTAGAATTTGTACTGTTCTTATAGTATCTTATGCCAATAACAAAACTGTTTGCTTTTTATACCACCTCTGCCTGTCCGCAGTATGTATTAGGCTTGTGTATACTATAGGCTACATGTCTTCATGGAGTTAAGGTAATAAATGCTTTGACAAAGTTCTGGTCTGTCATGGTGTTTTCTAATCAAATGAAATGCACTCTCATACAGGGTTTATTGTATGTGTGGCTACATGACAAACACTAGGCAAAGTTATACCTCATTAATCTCACCACAATGTCCAACATGCGTTCGTATAAAAAAAAATCCAGTGAACAGAACACTTTATTAGTTCTTTGCATCATTGCAGTCTGAGATCTTACATCAATAACACCTCATCTGTGACTGCGACACGCTATTGGCTGCAGAGCTGTACGTTCTTCTGCGTGACTGAAGGGGGCTGTGTTCTATCCTCTGCTCGCGATGCTCTCTGTCACCGGTGAGAGGATTGAGTCTGGAAACTGAGATGCTGCCGTTGGCTGGGAATTGATTGACTCTGTCCACATTTTTCATGTATTGTAAATTATTCTGAAACAGATACCTTGATAAAAGTGAAGTCGGGATAATTAAGCTTTTTTTTTTGTTAACTGTTGCCTTTATTCAGCAGTGGAGATGGTTAGTGTTCTGACCGCAAGTGTTTATCAGGATGGGGAGACGGTTACCGGCGAGCCTAGGGGACCGGAGGAGACCAATGCTGAAACCCAGGCTCTGTGCCGGGATGATTATTCAAAGGATGAACGCTCTCGAAGCATCGTCTGGAGAAACGTAATTCTCATGGTCCTCCTGCACACCGGGGCTGTCTATTCTCTCATCGTTATACCCAGAGCACAGCATCTTACCTGGATATGGTGTAAGTCTGCAAGACAAAAGAACTTGCCTTGTGTAACTCTCTTATCGTGCTTGTGTAACTTCAGTAAATTGCCATTGCAGCCTATTGAGCGTTGGCTGTGCGTGCGTGATGAGAGCCATGTAGCCAACTGTAGCCTGCGTTCAGTCTAAAGGGAAGCCATAATACAATGTCTCTGTGGCACATCAGCAGGTCTTTTGCATGGTGTTTTGTTATAAATTTTACTCTGATTTCATAAATGAGTGGAGGGAGTTTCGTGGTCTCAGTTCCGGGTTTTCGTTGGTCTGGTTGATTATAATTAACGAATATAGACGCAATTAAATCTGTTTTGCGGTTAAATAAACAAGCAGGTCGTCTCAATATAAAATATCTTATTATCACAGGATTCTCATGACACTGTTTGTCTTGATCATCAAGGGTTTTGATAACTACCGGCTATCAGATTTTAGTTTTTTACTAAAATATAATTTTATTTAAATGATGATAACACTCATTCATCCCACCCTCTATTTCATATGGGGCTGTAAAAAACAACATTTGGTAATGAGTTCATAATTTTCCGTCCAGTGACAGTTCCCAGTTCTGTCTAACAGGTATCACGAGACATCGGCCAACACAGCCCTCTAAGTGGAACCCTTTCATTAGTCCTCTTGTCAATAGTAGGAAGGGCTGCTATTTTTAGCCCTTCCTCCAGTTGAAAATCAACAAGCTACAGTAGATTACGTAAAGGACCATAAACAAACATCCAGTCCAGGTATAAAAGTCTTTGAAATGTGGAAAAAAGCCTCAAATCCAAATCATAAAGGACAGGCGCAAACACATGCAAGGTCATGTCCAGTCTGACCTCCTCTTAGACGATCAAAAGCAAATTGAAGTGAGGAGTGTTTTAAAGATTGCTTTTCTATCCCCACTTTGTGTCTTGCAGCTTACGTTTGCTTCATCATCACTGCCCTGGGGGTGACTGCGGGGGCCCACCGCCTGTGGAGTCACAGGTCCTACAAAGCAAAACTCCCCCTAAGGGTGTTCCTAGCTGCCGCTAACTCCATGGCCTTCCAGGTATAGATTTCCCTCGTGAAACCCACAACCACCAATGCCGACACAACAACAGTCCTAAAGTCTCAGAGTGAAACTACAGTGGAGGTGTCCTGTTTTCAGTCTTGTACTCCGTGACAATATGTGTTGTCGCAATCGATCGCTCATTTTTGATTAAGTCAAGTGCTTTTCCTAATCCAATACAGTGGGAGGTTCCAGAAGCTTTGATACGTCTCTGCCTTTGGTTGATTATTCTTTTGAGCATTTTTTTCCTGAATTTTTCTCTAGGGTTTAACTCTCACCAAAACCCCTGACAGACACAGTAGATGTTTCCTAATGAGTCTTTCGGGAAGTCTCACAAAATCTCAGAAGAAAACATGGTGTCTCATGTATGCCAAGCTTGACAGCACAATTGCTTCTAAATCTCTGCCATCCTTATTTGTGCGTAAAAGACCCCCCAAAAAATCCACTAGATAAACTGTTTTAAATCTCCCATGTGGACCTCTTGGTTCCATTAGTTTCAAAGGTTAATGAGAGAATTAACTTGCTGACCAGTGTGCCCTTCTCACAGGACTTGTAATATATCACAAAAAGATTTTCTAATTATGAACTGAGTAGAAAGTCATCTAACGCAGTGTAATCACACAAATGAAAATAAAACGAACTCGGAATAAACCTCAAAATGATATGTCCTCATTTGCAATCGTGGTTGTGTTTCCCTCTCCAGAACGACATTTTAGAATGGGCACGAGATCACCGGGTGCACCACAAGTACTCAGAGACGGATGCCGATCCTCACAACGCCACGCGAGGTTTCTTCTTTGCTCACATCGGCTGGCTGTTCGTGCGGAAACACCCTGCTGTCATCGAGAGAGGCAAAAAGCTGGACCTCACCGACCTTCTGGCCGACCCTGTTGTCCAGTTTCAGAGGAAGTGCGTCTCCGAAGCCTGTTTTTGTTTCGCATGTCACGTATCTCTTTTACCAAGCTTGGGCAGAGTGATGTGTGAAATAAAAACGAGTTCCTGAAATGGAGAGTTCTCAAAAGATATTTGAGGTCTTTCTGTGATTGTAGAGAGTATACAAGAGTATTAGAGAGCTTATGATTTTGCCTTAAAACCTTAAAAGAAATGTGGATTCCCCAGATAAAGTGTGTTTCTGTTTTTTCCCTAGGTACTACAAGACGTCAGTGTTGATCATGTGTTTTGCTCTCCCTACCCTGGTGCCTTGGTATTTCTGGGGAGAGAGCCTGTGGAACTCTTACTTCCTGGCCTGCATCCTGCGCTACACCCTCTCCCTCAACGTCACCTGGCTCGTCAACAGCGCCGCACACCTGTATGGCAACCAACCCTACGACAAGACCATCAACCCTCGAGAGAACTGGTTCGTCACTTTTGGAGCTCTTGGTGAGTTTTGGCTGTTGGGTGAGGAACTGTTAGAACCTCAAACTCTGTGGAACTGTTAGAACCTCAAACTCTGTGGTGCATCACCATTCAGGAAATGGATACAAGAACGTTGTTTTTTTTTAATCCCTTCTCAACATGTATGTTATCTCAAATGTTTCTTCATGATCTCAGGTGAAGGATTCCACAACTTCCACCACACCTTTCCGTTCGACTACTCCACCAGTGAGTTTGGTTTGCGTTTCAACCCCACCACTTGCTTCATCGACCTCATGTGCTTTCTGGGCCTGGCCGACAACCGCAAGAAGGCCACTCCGCAGATAATACAGGCCCGCAAGCTAAGGACAGGAGACGGCAGTGCCTGAGGAGACCTCCATGACGGGAGGGGGGGGGGGGGGGAGGGGGGGGGGGGGGAGGGGAGGGGAGGGGGGGGGGGGGGGGTGGAGGGGAGGGGGGGGGGGAGGGAGGGGGGGGGGGTTACTGAATAAAAAAGCCTGATGTTTTGTGCCACCGTTCTTCAAAATTCCTTCAAATTTTTTTCTGACATGAATTAGCTGTTCCTTTTTCCGTCCTAAAATGAAATAAGATCGGGTTTTACTTTTAACTAGGTGCAAAGGGGTTGATTTGGTTTTTAAATAGAAGAAAAAGCCGGTTGTCGAGCAGGTGATTGTTAGTTAGCGGCTGCTCTTATTTGCTCAGAGCCCAGCTCTCACTAAAGCCCCCAGAGGAAACATTAGGTAAATTAGAGGTATGAAATCAAAGTGCGACCTCTGTTGCGTTGATGTTTCTGTTGAATATGATTGATTATGAGCCAGTGCTGTTTTTCTGCCTTACCGTTCACCAGAATGTATTTGCATTGAGATTCCGGTTCAGGTCATGGTAGTATGTTTATAGTGGTCTATGTATCGTCTGACAAGACGACATCCATCATTCAGGCTCTGAACCATTCACAAGACAAGCCTGAAAGAAGGTTGGAAGGAAATTCGTATTGAGCATTGTGACCAAATTGATGTTAAATTTGAATATGATGATAATTCAATGTTAAAATAAGTGGACTAATAGACTGTGGTGTAGACATTCATTTTGTCAGCCAGAATGTCTTCAAATAACTTTTAGTGCTTTTACCCATGTTTCCAACCATGTTTCTGAAAATCTCTAAATGGGAAAATCGTTGTCATGTAATAACATTCAAAGACAGATTATCTCTACGAATAGTGTAGTAAGTTGACATAATGGGGCCAGTCTGAGAAGCTGGATTTGGTGAGTTCTTACTATCCACTAGTAGAAATTATATTATTATAGACTGCATGTGCATTAACACAGTTTACGTGTTCGAGTCCTGTTTTCACTCAACACCCCCCTACTGCTCTCAGGTACTCCAGCCCTGAGTGTTTGTGTGTCACATGTGGGGGTTGCTCAGACAATGTCAGATGTATGTTGGAAAATATTATTCTATAACGTTGCCGTTTAGTGCTTCTTCCTATGCTGTACTAATTTATATCAAAACATGTAGTGAGTTGAGCTTGTGTGTTATATGCCTGTGTCCCACTCAAAGTTAGGATGCTACGTATGGAATGACTGTTTGTATACCTTAACTGTCTTGTGTGGGTTTTTTACTGTGTCTGGATGAATATACGCTTAAATATATATTGGTTTAGATTATTGTTATCACGTCTTTCTTCTGTCCTGTACGCTAAGCAGGGTTGACTCGCTTAGCCCAAAATGAGGCCTACACAGCCACACTGATTGTGTAAGCTGTCGACGATCACATGACAGTGATCAGTTAGCTGTCAACTCCGGTGTTCTTTAACGAGGCAGGAAAACACATGTTTTAGTTGACACTTGATTAAGAAAGCTAATGATTAATTGATTGCAGATGGTAACCTGGCAACCTGGTCTGATCGTCACTGGACTGTGCCAGAAAGCAAGAGTCAATCCTGAGTGGTGGAGGATTACTGCGTGTGTGGCTTCATCAACGTGAAGTTGGCTGACAGGAATTTCAACAGGAGGGTCTCTGTGCTTGAGTGTTGACTTTTGTGCCATGCATTAGAAAAAATAGATTTTTAAATAAAATGTTGCGATGTTGTATGATTAGCCTACCGTTGTCTTTTTGTGGGGTGTGGCTATTTACTAATACATGGTCAGTGTGTAGCCTATGTATTGTGACTGGCACGGTTTCATCTCAGACAGCCCTGACTGCCACAGGTGGCCTGGCCTAGGTCTTGAGCCTTCAGGTAGACCACGGTTGGTAGACTTTCGAAAGTAATGAGGCCTGCTATTCTGGCATCGTCCTGGGAATCCTTTCAGCTGCAAAGATATCCAAGAGCCGATTTCGAACGCCGCGGTCCATGCTAATATTGTCCCACTCAATCTCCAAAATTGGATTCTCAACATGGTTTTACCGCACGTTTTTCTGTTGGATAAACCAGAATTGTAAAATGGACATATAAGATGAGAAGAGGACAAGATTTGATCAAAAGAGGAGCCGATTAAACCCCAAGCTGTTCCATTTTGTGTGCCTGCCGTTTGAAAGGAGACTTGGTTAAATCAATAACTCCAGGTATTGACCATTGTTTAGGATTTTCCCAGGTCTACCCCAGACTCATCGGTTGCAAGTACAGATGTTTATCTTTCGTAGCGCAGTAATAAATAAGGGGTGCCTGTTTGAAGATAACGGTTAAGCTTCCAATAATTAAACGGATGTTTGTCTGCTGTAGTGCCTAATATTGGGTTGAGCCATCCAGAATACACTGTCAAATCGAGTTAGCCATAACAATAGATTTTGTTGTTGATGGCCATGCTTAGCAATATTTCATTAAAACGAAATGCACGCATCACATCGTTGTCGTCTGTGTTAACCGCATTTTGGAAACGGACGGAAAAGGCGAGGGAACAGGCGCTGTCTACTGGCGAGGGTGCTGAAAAGGATTACTACGTGGCATCAGGGGAAATAAAGAGACAGTTTATTGCGAATGCTTAAAACACAGTCATCGCGTCTGCATTTAGCGGCCACCACAGCCAGACTATATGCGGGGGGATATAAAGCTGGCAGCATGTCGAGAACTTGTGCAGAACCATACGTAGGCCTATCGGTTTTTTCTTTGTAAATTGAAAGGCCACATCCGAGGTTTGTAAGTCGAAATTTTGCCTTTAGGCTAGTTGTCATGCTGAACCAGACAAATCGATATACCGACGTTTTGTTTTTTAGTTTAACTGTGGGGTGAAATCGTGAGTGTGAGCTCGCGAGATCGGGATGTTTCGCCAGTTCCTCGGATGATTTAAACTGAAGGCAAAACAACTGGTTACACCTAATTCCTGTTTCCTGCCTGTCGACAGGAGGCAACATGAGGAGGTGCAGCCCGTGGACGTTTCTCCCTGTTATGTATTCTGTCTTCACAGCGGCCGGACTGTGGGTTGTGTAAGTTAATTATATTATATCTATTTCTCTCTTTATTTCTCTCTAGTTCTCTCTATTTCTCTCTGTCTCTCTGTCTCTGTCTCTCTCTCTCACACACACACACACGTGCACAAAACAAGAAACAGACAGCTTTGACAGCTTGTAACGTCATGTCGTCATTTCCCTAGTAACAAAGTGACTCTTCACAGGTACTTCATAGCTGTTGAAGATGAAAAAATAACACCTCTAAACTCGGAATACAAGTAAGGCTCTTTTACGACAGTATTAGAAGTAAATAAAAGCAGGAGTAGCCTTCTAATTAAATGACATGTCTGTTTTTCCCAGACGATCTGGATCAAAGTCCCCCCCTTACATTAGGTACAGTACAAACAGACAGCATAATTAGATTAGCAGTTTATATTTGCCTGTCAGACTCGTAAATAATTAATGTATTTCTCTCCTTTCAGCATTGCAGGCAACGCTCCACCGGCCAGCTGTGTGTTTAGCCAGGTCATGAACCTGGCAGCGTTTGTGGGTAGGACTGATGGAGGTTACTGTGTTCATGTTCATTATAAACCATGATCTTGTTTATGCCCCAAGGGATTAGATCTAGAGTACAATGGGAATAATGTTATCGATTTACTATAGCCGTATCCATCCTGTACCTTCCCCCCTCTATCTCTCTTAGGATTCATCATCGGAGTCCTCAGATATCTCCAGCTAAAACCCAGAGTGCACAAACCTTGGCTGAACATTGGCAGTCTGGTGGCCATGTCCCTGGCCAGTTTCGGAATGACCCTGGTGGGAAACTTCCAGGTACGGTATCAAGCTACTCTAACATCCACTGGGTGAAAACGCAGGGAGGTTTCTGACCGTGGAAATAATGACGTCCCAGACGTGAATGAATGACGACTTGCCCCTTTCTTGGGTCCAGCTGTCTAATGACGAGGAGATCCACAATATTGGCACGTCCATGACGTTTGGGTTGGGAACCCTGTTCTGCTGGGTGCAGTCGTTCGTCACCCTCAAGGTGAACTTGAGGAACGAGGGCAGGAGGGCATGCATCCCTCGCTTCCTCTTGTCTGGTGCCGTCACTGCCTGCATGTTGCTGTGTATCCTTCCTCACTAACACAAGACCTAAGTTATTTCAGATCAGTCAATGAGTTGAGCCTTCAAGCTGAATATTGTTGAATCCGTTTTTTTCTTCTTTTACTTCAAAAACTCAGGACATGACTGAATTGAGATTACGTTGCACATATCTGTGTTCCAAAATTTCAAATAGTTTTTACCTCACGCACTAAATGCACTAGCACTAGATGCTTGTCATCCATAATGTCAGAGTACACACAATGTATGCTCTGCGACCCACTGCGGGGACTCTGCACTTTGACCCTTAACCCTGTGCGTGCCAGACTTTGTGCTGATGGCCCAGCGCCTCCACATGCACGCGGCGCGGGCGCAGTGGGCTCTGGTCATGTTCTTCCTGGGCTTCCTCGGCACTTTCGCCATCGAGTTCCGCCACTACCACTTTGAGATCGTCTGCACGGACGACCGTGACCCTCCCCTCAGCCTCTCCGAAACCTTCTCCGAAGTCTCCGAGTACCAGTCTGACCAACTATAGTGTCGGAAGACGATGCTCAGAAAGTTTTCTTTTAGTCGTCTCACATGTCTGGGGATTTGAGATTCGATGCTGCATCTATCGTACAAAAGATCAGATAACTAAACTGGCTATTCTCCCAAAACTACAAATCTGTCAGAATGTTGTCATGGATACCCCCCTGTAGCATATCCATGGTACTGTAGCTGTCGCCTACGGTTTGACATTAGTTACCAATTCAGCCTAGTTGCACTGCATGTCTGTCTGCCTGTTTGAATGTTATCACTGAAACTGGATGAACACGATTTCCGTTTTCACACGCACTCGAAAGCGTCGTACCCTTTGAAGAGCACAAAGGAGAAAAATCTAATCTCCAAATCACTGGTGGACTTCCTGAAACATGATCTGATTTGAATGACGATGCATGATCCATGGAGATTCAAGATCTCTCTGACCAAATCGCACTCATACCGTGTAGACCTTTCTGACTCCACTCGTGTGTACTGTGAGGGGAGTAATGAGGACATGTGGGTGCATCACCATCTTTCACGTCAATCACGTCCACTAATAGGACCACATCAGAGTTGATTTTGTCTTGTCAATTTCCTTCCTGTTTAGCTACCTCTGTAGAACCATGGAAACAAGCAAACAGGAAGCGCTGCCTCTAGGGCAAAAGAAGAAAAACTAGTGGTTGATCTCAGACATGACATTTTTTTAAATCACCAGTCATACAATTTTGACCATTTTGTAGTTCATTAACCACGCTTACATGACTATCGTTACCGTGACCACCGACATGCATCTCAATGATGTTCTGTGCTTTGTAAATATTTCACAATAAAACCTTGAAATAACCTGTCCTACAGTCATTGTTCCGTACACCTTAACATGTTTCAAGAGGAATCCATTTACTTCACTATCTGTGGCAGACATGAAAAACAATCAGAGCTACAAAAGAGGTGATTCAACTTAAATAGGATTTATTTTAAAAGGGTAAAAAAAAAAAAAATACATGACTAAGTGACTAAGTCCCTGACAGGTGTTTAACATGTGCAGTCAGTTGATCAGTGAACACTTGATGCTTGTTCTCCACATACACAGTACTCTGTCCACTCCCCGACACTGCAGATCTACAGCCAAGCCCCCTTCTCCCTCCACAACCTGGCTCCGCAGCAGACCCTAGACCCCCCAGTGGCTCCGAGTACACAGATGAAAAAGGCTTGATGTCCGTTTATGTCGGGTGAAAGTGATACGCTTGTTAACCCCTCCGGCAAGCTAACCGGAGCACCAATCACATCACCTCTCTAAAGTCCTCCCATTCCGGACCGTGGACGTGAAACAAGGACAGAACCTAAGGGTTTAGGGAACAGGGAGGGGGGGAAAGGAACCCGAGTCTCCCGTCCTCTCCCGCGTCAGGCTCTGCCCATCGCCTGCAGCTGACAGAAGGAGGTGACGACGCTGTAGTGAGCCTCCTCCTCCTCCGTCAGCTCCATGTTTCCTGGACGGACCACCATCACCACGTTCACCCCCGCGTCCTCTGCAGCCTTGGCCTCTGTAATCACACACACACACACACACACACAAGTTTCCGCTGCCTTGTTTTCTAATGACACACCCAGTAACCTCCACAGCCCTGGCCTTTCTAGGGGTCCAGCTGTCGAATGACCAGGAGCTCCACATTATTGGCACGCCCAGAACGGCGAGGTACCGCTTACCCCGTGTGATGTCTGTCAAGAAGGTGATTTCTTCGGTTCGACAGCCGATCCTCTCCGCGATCCTCTCATAGCTTTTACTCTCCACCTTTGCACCCATGTTGGTGTCAAAATGACCGTCAAATAACTGACAAAACAAACACGCAAAATATTCTTCTGTCAATCACCAAACATCGTTCATCAAATAAACCAATACCTCACAGTGATACTGATGACATCACCACATGAAAAATTTATACAAATGTAGGTCATACGTGTGACTGTGATTCATAACATGAATGATGACAGGGAGAGGGGGGTGGGGGGGGGGATGCTCACATCTAGGACATCTCCTTCTACGGAGAAGCCAAACAGCAGTTTCTGTGCCTCCACGCTTCCGGAGGAGTAGATGTAGACCCTCAGGCCCTGACGCCTCCACCGCCTGACGGAGGGGACAACATCCTGGTAGACCCTGCACCACACGCACCAACAACACACCATCAACTTATCCATTTCAAACTGGACAACCACACAGACAATAGACAGTGGATACAGTATTACCAGGATAGGCATCCATATTATGAGGAATATAGTTACTGATTCCCCTGAATATTATGAACATCCTGCAGATCTTTTTTCCTGATTAACCAGTCCAAACTGACACAGCATAGGCCTACTACACCTGAGCACTGAACACATTCTATCAGCATAAAACCAATCTTTCAAATAGTTGGTTTTATTGGTTTGAATTTTAATATATGAAGAAAAAAAAAATGAACATGCCAAGCAAGCCCAGTTGGGCTTGATGAAAAGGGAACACTTCAGGCTACTTACTCGCCTTTGATTCTCCCGGCAGCGTAGGCCGCCCTCCACATGTGTCCCTGGATCTGTTTGAGTGCCGTGGTCTTCCTGTCCGCTGCCATCTGCCACAGCACGTTCTCCACCACCTCCCGGATGGCCTTCTCCTCGTCCGTGTGAACAGTCTGGTCAAGGGCGTGGACCGCACATGCCCGGTTCTGCCTCATGTCCTCCTCAACCTGTCATGGGGGGTGGGGGTGGGGGGGTCACTAACTTGTCTAAAGGATCGGAAACTGTCTGTACTGCGTAGCGAGACATAAGCCAGCCTGTGACCCTCTAACCTCAGTAGTGTTACGTGGATTCTTTATTGACTCCTGTGAAGACATTTCTGAATAAGCATCACTACGTTCCCAGTATCAAGTCAAACAGACTTTTTCCACAATATTACCCAATAGCATATGCTGGGAAGCACCAATCACACAAATCACATTATATATAAAAAACGGCTTACAGGAAACCAAACAGGAAACAATTAGTCCTTGGCCTATATCATATCCTGGCTTGCATCAAGCATTACTGACCACCTTTCTTTAATTCAATAAGTTCTGTGGGAGGTAACTGGTGTCATTAAGTCTATTGATTTAGAGGCCACCTGGTCTATAATTTCCCCTGACTGCAGCATGGCAGAAGACCCAATTTTTTTTATACATTATCAGTTAAGCTCAACCAGTGTGCGAGGCCCCTATAGCTGCCTTCCAGGAAGCAGATTTTCATCTTATATCCTAAAATGCAGAGAACAGTGACCATTTCTAGTGGAGGTATCCATCTGAAAGAGAATACTCACATCATCCCAGTACAGCCTCCTCTGGGACGCCGAGAACTTCAAAAGATATCCTACTAATCCAATTCTGCCTTTGGCGAATGGCCTAGTTTAGGTCAAATCTAACCCCATTAGAGGAAACGTAAAACGGGAGATATGTAGGAGATGTCTATTTCTGTTGAAAAAATGGTCAAAGACTCTTATTTTATCGGATGGCGTGGCTCTTTATTAACCACAATCAGTTTTTAAACAGTAGTTCAGACGGTAGTCCAATCAAGAAAGTATTACAACCGACAGAAAGATGTGTATACCAGGGAACTGTTTGTGATAACTGGATATCTCAAATGTGTCTGGCAATGTTAGCAAACTACCAAGACGCTCAAAACTGACCTGTTTTTTCAGAAGGTGCACGTCCTGCTTGCACTCATCCTCTTCCCAGTGCTCGGACAGATAATCCTCGAGATGCTCCTTTATGTACGGAAATAAGATGTCCTGCAACAGTGCAAGAGAAATGTGTTTAATGTAGCTGGCTAGCTTCGGCCATATCATTAAATTCATAACACAAATATACAAATTACCAGAACATACAGTACACAAACATGGCTAGCTAAAAACTGTTCCAGAGCGTTGACTGACCTTTACAAAAGTGATTGGTGTTGTGGTCCCTTCAATATCAAGCAGGAGTGCACTAGTATTAGCAGGAATTGCAACCGTAGCCATTCTTCCAACGAGCCCGCACAGCTAGCCAATGCTAGCTGGCTAACAAAGCGTTATTTCCACAAAATCAAGAGAAAGCCGAATCAAACCCGTTTGCAATTTACTAATTACTGATTGGTGAATTTGAATAACGTTGGTTATTTACTCATTCGAAATGACAGCCTTAAGGACAAAATACGAAAAAGCAAAAGGCAACGAAAGCGGCAACGCTCATATGGATGGAGCAGTGCCCGTGCATGGAGCACGAGGACGCATACACCGTCCGGGGCGTGGACAGGGAACATCCATTCCAGAATGCCGTGCCCTTATAATATTTAGCCTACCCTATTCCCCGTCCCCTTTCAAAAATATTAGGCTATTTGGTTCAATCTGCCCATTTCCGAATCTTGACATACGATACAACGATAAGACTTATTGAACATTCAAATATAGAGACTCAAAGCACACAGAACAATATAACTTTGGTGGAAACCCTGCACCATGAGCAGTAAATAATGAGCGTTTGACCACCATCTCGTTGGGACGTCAATATCATACTTTTAAAATGTGCTGGCTATAAGTTACTGTGATCATTATGTAGGCCTATAACAACAATTTCATCATACACCAGCCTTTTACACTTTCCCCCGGGGAAATCTGTTCCCTGGGTGGTTCATTGTGTTCACAGTGTAAAAGACAGGTGTATAGATGAAACTTGTTATACATAATGATCACAGTAACATACATCACCAGCATATTGCTTTATAAATGGCTAGACTGTTATACAGGGGGGGGCACTTTCCTCAGGCCTCCAGGGAAATCTGTTCCCGTGTTCTCAGTGTAAAAAACTAGTGTATAGATGAAACTTGTTATACATAATGATCACAGTAACAGACAACATCTGTTGCCCCATACTTATATATACCCCATAAAGCCTGCATTTGAGTGCAATTTAACTAACCAACATCAAGAAATGTACCTTATCCTCATGGATAGTATGTAGAGTACACTATAAACTAACTCACGCGATTATATAAATCACATTCACCTCAACCAAGCAACAAGAGAAAATGTCATGATTTCGCGCACGCGCAAGGAAGGGGGGACAGGGGAACTGAATTCTCCAGAACACCGCCGGGCTCCTCTAGTGGATTTACAAACAAACCACATCATCTGCGTCACTCTCCGCCCTGTCCGCCCTTGATGTCAGCCATTTTACATAGGAATCGAAACTCGCTAGCTAAATCAGTCTGGAATTGTCATAGCAAATCGAGTAGTTATATAATTAACTGTAGCTTGCCAATTAATAACCCTTTTTTTAAGTGGGAAAATGGAGACTGATAGCCAAGTTGACTTCAGTACAGATGAATTTCCAGAGGGTTCTAAAATAAACGCAAGCAAAAACCTGCAAGATGACGGGTAAGTGTCTGTGCCCGGCTTGCTGTCAAACTCCTTGCATACCAATCAAGCCAATATGACCAACGAACTACAGTAGTTGGATGCAGGTTAGTTTGTGAGGTAATCCGGCAATAGATCTGGGTGGCGTTACGTAAATTAATTTCGCTAATGTATTTAGTGTAGACACTGTAAATCTATAGCTATTACACGTTCAGTTTGGTAGACTACTACTAGCAACAGTAAAGTTAATCTAGCTCATTTAACCATGGCCATGATCGATATTACTAGGGAAAAGTTTGCTAACGTTAGCTATGGCAGGTATCGCTAGCCAGCCACTCTTTTTGTAGTGAATCTGTCTGTCGGAACTGCTCGGCAGTTGTAACCTTCTCCAACCCGGTGTCGTTGACGTGTCAATCAGGCCCTCCTGAACTGACCCGGAGGCGTTGTGGGCGGTTTGGTTACATTGCGGTCAACTTCAAGAGCTAGCGAACCTAACGAATGCAGACTGCAAATATCTGCTAGTTTGATGCAGGTCATGTCATTCATGTGGGGTCAGTTTCAAATGGCTTGTACTGTAGAATCCCTCTCCCAGATTGCTTTCATTCCAATATTTGAGTACAGTTAAAAAGTAGACTACTTCTGACACCTCTTACGTGGCTCCTAGCTCTAGTTGAGATCAACTGCCATTGCTAGCTCCTCACAACATGAACATAAGAATGTTGAATGTCAACACTCATACATTCATTTTGTAAATCCACTAAATTCCACATGATTATAAAAATATGTTTGATTGCAGTGTGTCTGATGATTTCAATGACTTGAAATGGCACGGGGAAAGCCCTCTTAGGAAAATGTTCATGTTCGTTATTTCTATTCACAGCAAGATGTTCATTGGCGGGCTCAGTTGGGACACAAGCAAAACTGATCTTACAGATTACTTGTCCAAGTTTGGCGAGGTGCTGGACTGCACCATCAAAACAGACCTGATGACAGGGAGATCCAGGGGGTTCGGGTTTGTCCTCTTCAAAGATGCTGAAAGTGTAGAGAGAGTAAGTTGTAAACCACAGCCTGACTATGTCGACCGTTAAAGTCTCCTACCTCGGTAAAAAGCTTTCAACTTGATCCGAAGAAGCATACTGCCACCCGGATGTACAATGTGTGTAATTGCGCCGAATTGCAGGTCCTGGAGCTTAAAGAACACAAGTTGGATGGGAAACTAATTGATCCCAAGAGAGCAAAAGCAATGAAGGGAAAAGAACCTCCAAAGAAGGTCTTTGTAGGAGGCCTCAGCCCTGATACCCCAGAAGAAGAAATCCGGGAATACTTCGGACAGTTTGGCGAAGTAAGTTTTAAACTCAAAGTTTTAAGCTAAATTAATTGGATACAATTGTAGATTCGGAGACTTGTTTCGAGATGAGAACTTCCGAGATGAGCGCTCTCTCGTGTAGAATCTGACGTGTGTACTGTGCCGACAGATTGAAAGTATCGAGCTTCCTATGGACGCCAAAACCAACGAACGCAGAGGGTTCTGCTTCGTGACGTACACCGAGGAAAGTCCTGTTCAGAAGCTCTTGGAATGCAGATACCATCAAGTGGGAAGCGGAAAGGTATTCGGAACTTCAGTGCCTTTTTAGATTGTTGTAAAAACATTTGCACTAAACTCAACCGCTATACTAAACTCAAACAAACTCATGTTTGTCAAGACCTCTCGCTTTAACACTGTCGGGTGTTATGGGGAAAAAACATGAGCATATGTGTCTGTCTGTGGTTGTAGTCTCTCCTGTTGACTGCTGTTGTGTTCTCCTGGTAGTGTGAAATCAAGGTGGCCCAGCCGAAAGAAGTATACAGACAACAGCAGCAGCACAGAGGAGACCGGGGATACGGAGGGGCCAGAGGAGGGTACAGGGGCCGGGGGCGAGGAGGTAACTACCATCACTTCTGTTTATGACCCATCCAGGGGCATATGTTTCATTATACATCGGTGGGACATGTCCCCCACCCACTTTCTATAAATAGAATATATGCCCCCTCCCACATTTTATTAAGTGTTATCCATAAAAGTTGTCTGACACATTCGAAAACAAACGTACGCCCCTGGATCCATCTCCCACCACACTCCTTGAGACGTAGGAATCCCGATTAAAAAGTAACTCGTTCAAAACCAGAAACGTCTACCAGAGAAATGTCTACTCATAAAAAAATAAAGCCACTATACTTTCCCGTCATATTAACCTTTCTGATTTCTCGATTTAGGTCAGAGTAACTACAATCAGGGTTACGGCAGCTACTATGGGCAGAACTATGGGAGCTATGGCAACGGATACAACCAGGGCTACAGTGACTACACTGGCTATGACTACTCTGGCTACAACTATAATAGTTATGGTTATGGACAGGGCTACGATGACTACAATGGTAAGCTAACTTATTGATGTTGAACACTAGGCCTAACTGAAGCAGTGCCTTGCCTCAACAACTAATGTACGTCTAGACAAACAGCGGAAGCAAGTATCCTTGTATGTATTCAATAGTTTCTGGAAAAATAAATCAATATCTGTAATGCTGCCTGCCTTGGGTCTCTTTGCTCTGATGCATGATGGTCTATATCACTCTATCCAGGCAGTGCAATATGTTACTTGATAGAATAACTATCATTGTTCATCAGTCATTAAGTCTCACTTCCCATGTAAAAGGGACAGATAAGGTTTCACACATCTGGACTGCATCGCATGGATTGATGTAAACAATGCGTTCTTGAGTACTTAAGATGTGTGGGATTGTGGATGTGCACACCTCAGTTAGAAAAAGGAGAGTTAGTATTCTGGAAATGATGGTAGGGACACATGATTTGTTTTTCCATTTATAGCAATGTAGCGACTCATCAGCCAGTGTTGAAAGTGCTCTCATCCAAATTCCACAGCTCTTAATTCTAAGCAGATAATGATGGTTATTAGTGTGAACAAAGTATTCAGGCTACATCGAACAGGTTACAGCGGTCTGACAACAGCACTTTTAATTGCGGGGGGGAAAAAAAGTAAAGCAACACAGTTTAACATGAAGCATTTTGGTAAGGTTTTGCTTTGCCAGTCTGCCTTAAGTGTGTTTTTACCTGTCTGACCTCCTAACCTTTGACCTCCTAACCTGTGACCTCCTAACCTTTGACCTCCGTATAGGTCAGCAGAGCAGTTATGGAAAGGTGTCTCGAGAGAGTGGGACCCACCAGAACAACTACCAGCCCTACTGATAAAATGATTACACTAAGACTTCTGGTAAGATCATCATTTTGAGTGTCACCTCTGGCTTAACTTAAACCTTTAAAGATCAATAGACAAAACAACCTTCACCAAAACCTGTTTTGGGGGAGAAAGCAAGTGGTTACTCACACCACACGTCCCCTTTTGAAAGATAAATCTTAAGATTGTAAGAATGTCTATAGATCTTTAATTGTGTAATGCTTGTGTAGCGGTTTTGCGTTTTATTAAGCTCTCCAGAAAAAACGTTAGCGTTTTTCTGTAGATTCTCCTTTTCCCCTGCTTTTTAACAGGTATTCATAAGGAAATAACATAAAAAGACTTGATAGCAATGTAAACAGGTAAAGTACTGCTAAAGGGTGCAAAGTAAGGACCTATCCTTATTTTTCCTTTCTTTTCCTAACTGATATTGTACCTTGTTTGTACCTGCCAGTGGGGACTTCATTGCAGGCCGTTTGTCACCTGACCATGACATTCTCTGGGCGTCGCACATAGCGGGCAGAGAGCACGGCATGCACAAGAAAACGCTGTCCTGTGGTATGGTCTCTTCCAACTTCCTGTACCAGCGATAAACAGAAAGAAACATAAAAGACAAAAGGAAAATGACCTTGTTTTTTCATTTTTAAGTTGTTCAGTGTTTCCTTTAACAATTGTCTGAAATGGGTTTTTTACAGGAATTACATAAAACGAAACCTTTTAAAGACTTGTAATTAACGAATTGTTGTGTATTCTCTTTTTATTTTAGTGGTTTTGTGTTTCAGTTCTGGAGCTTCAGTGTTTTCGTTTTGGTTTTTCTAAAATGACCCCCCTCCTAAATCGCTTAAACTCATGATTCTTGCTTTTTCTTTATAGCCCTTAGAGAACTACAATTGATAAACACCAAACCTTTTTTTAAACATAGGTGTTAAAGATCATATGTAAACCAGCTTTATGACACTATTGAAAGCTGACACGTTCAATTCCCTGTTAAAAGCTACTGTGAATCAAACACATTTCTTCAAAACAATCCTCTTTTTGAGGACTTGGGTACAGTGAGGGTCCTGCCCTATACTGTAACTTAGTTTGCTCCTTTTAAAATGGATTATTGACTAATCCAGAATAGTTGAAGCTGTTGCAATTTGGGAAGCTGTTAGCTGGAGTGCGTGAAGCTGCAAGTCCTACATATGATCTTTAAAACGGAATGGAGAAATAAACATAAACTTAATAGTTTAAAGTTGACAGCACAAGAAGTTAAACATTGAGTCATGGACGTGTTCTTTTTTCGGTTCAGTGTTTCAAGTGGTCCAGAATGAGTAAATGCCTGTCTTGTTTCCTTGTTTGCAGACAGACAGGCTGGCTGGAGAATTACCCTATACCCTGGTGGCAGTTTGGGGGAATCCTGTCCTGTCCTGAGATCAGCTCATGATTTTAACAGACCTTCATTTCATTGTGTCTGATTTTGTAAATAGTGAGTTACCCCACACAATATTTTTCCCGTGTTCTTCACCCTCTTCTTCACTTTGTATTCTTATGAGGCTTTAGGTCTAGATTTTGTCAAGATGTGTGTCTTTATACCCTAATTTTCAGCATTTTGTCTCAATAGATTTTTGGCCGTTTCTGCTAAGGGATTAATAAAGAGGGTGTAAAGCTGTCCAGACCATGACTCATTTTTAACATTTGTACAATTTCAGTGTACGGTATGCTTTTTTTTTTTTTTTACAGTATGTAACCCAATACTCTGGTAAACTATTAATTTCAGAGGGAGACATTTTTCAGAGACATTTGTTTATCAACATCGAAAGAGTGGCCGTCGAGTTACATTACGCACGCTTCTCAACTCGCAACCAGTTCCACCCACCAAGCACGACGCCTCTGAAACTAAAGTGGATTTCTCTCTCGAGATAGCACGGATGGGTGGGGTTCCCACATTTGGACTGGATCCACCGACACAGCTGAGAAGAGCGCCCCTTGGGTTACCCCGGGTATCGAAACGTGTGTAACCCATGCCAAGTTAGCTAGCAAATTTGTATTTTCCTTAAGGTTAACTGGCCAAATAACAAAAACATGGAAACCTATTGTCTTTTTTATGTGGTAGTTGTTGGCATACTGGCTCTTTGCTCAGCTGAACGTAATTAAGAGCGAAACCTCATCGTGGGGGAAAAACACAGTACCAGTCAGATTGATAGGAAACCGAGTAGCTAGCTAATAGCTAATTATCTTCACTAGCTAACAAGTCTAGCTAGCTAACATCCAAACGAGTTGGGAAAGCTGTGCTTTAATCGTTATCTCTTCAGCTAGCAAGCTAGTCCAGTACCATCGCTCACAAGTCCCCACGTTAGATATTCGTACGAAACAAAAATGTCGGAGGACCTTGAAATAGGTGATGATCCAACTCTGTTGACAATGATGGAAGAAGACGGAGAGGCAAGCAGTGAAGAACAGATGCCGACTGCAGAGTGCAGCTCGGGCCTGGGAAGAGGAGGAGAGTCCGAGGGATCAAAGATTGATGCAAGCAAAAACGAGGAGGATGAGGGGTGCGACATTTGATGGTGGCTAGCTTATAGCTGTAATAAACCGTGAAAATTAAGCACTAGAAATAGCCTAGAGCGAGAGCGAGTGAACGTTACCGAGACTAAACCTGCAAATGATGTTTCCTGTTTTGCAGGAGAATGATGATGAAGCTGGATTCTAGCAGGCTATCATCATGGCCATTTATAAGTGACGCTGTATTACTTGGGCTGGATTCGTAATTAAAAACACACCATAGCCAGTGGAGTTGAGAATTGTGCATGGAATGTGTGTAGCGGTAGTCTATCGGAATTCAGTGATGATATACAGGTTGAATGACTTGGATCGTCATTTACGGAAATTGAATTAGAAAACAACTCTTGAAATATGCAATATTAAAACGTAAAAAGGCAGTTCTAATACATGCAATAATACATGCAATAATAGAGCAGTGCTGTATAGTTTGTACTTATTTGGTTAGTTTGTTGCTACCTTGGTTGTATTAGCTAATGTGCTGCTATGAAAAGATAGCGGTTGCTGTTGGAGGAAAATGTAAGTAAATAAGTGCAGTACTAGTAGCCTATTGAATAGGTGCCCCTTGTTTCATAATTAACGATGCCACTCTGTATGATCTATAAACAGGAAAATGTTTGTTGGTGGGCTCAGCTGGGACACAACCAAGAAGGATTTGAAAGATTACTTCTCTAAGTTTGGCGAGGTGGTAGACTGCACACTTAAGCTGGACCCAATGACTGGCCGATCCAGAGGCTTTGGCTTCGTGTTGTTTAAAGAGGCTGAGAGTGTTGATAAGGTATCGTCTCAATATTCAATATTTATCTATAATTGTGAGCCCATGTGTTTGCAAAGGTAGGTATTAAGTGTAATAGGGAGTGACTGTCTTTTCTATGGGGTTACTATGACACCTCCAGGTCACTCAACAGAAGGAACACAAGCTGAATGGGAAAGTCATCGACCCAAAGAAGGCCAAGGCAATGAAGAGCAAGGAACCGATAAAGAAGATTTTTGTTGGCGGTCTCTCTCCAGACACTCCAGAAGAGAAAATCAAAGAGTACTTTTGCACATTTGGAGAGGTAGGCTGTCTATTCTTCACTGTTTACGTACATATTTATTTTCATAAAATTCTGGGAGTAATGAAATAACTACACAGGTGATCCTTGATGTTCTACTATTATGCACTATTTGTACGTTGCTTTGGATGAAAGCAAAACATTTTAAAATGTAAATGTCATGTAAATTCGATAACTTTTACTTAACTATACTTATATACTATATTTAACTTTAACTACACCCATACTCCATAGATACTTAGCAGTCACAGTTGTTCTTGTTGACAGTTGGAGTCTATTGAATTGCCCATGGAAAACAAAACAAATAAAAGGCGTGGGTTCTGTTTCATAACCTTCAAAGACGAAGAATCTGTGAAAAATATCATGCTGAAGAAATATCACAATATAGGACTGAGCAAGGTAACAACAAAACAAGTTTTTTCCGCAATAAAAATATCCAAGCTGTTCTGATCCAAACAGCTTCTTCATACACCCTCCGACCCCATGTTTGTTTCTGTCAGTGTGAAATCAAGGTGGCCATGTCCAAAGAGCAGTACCAGATACAGCAGCACTGGGGAGGGAGAGATGGATATTCCCCCAGACCTCGAGGCAGGGGTATACACTCAGAGAGATTCACCATGAACTTACACAAACCTTTGTACATTCATATTTAACAATTAATACATAGTGTGTTTATAATAACATTTACAGCTATAAGCTCACTAATGATGACTATTTGTATATGTTCTTTATGGTGTTCGGCACATTATTCCAAGTGTTCTAAGAAGGTGTGTATTGCAGGGCCTAGTCAAAATTGGAACCAGGGTTACGGAAACTATTGGAACCAAGGATATGGCAACTATGGATACAATAACCAAGGCTACGGAGGATATGGTGGCTATGACTATTCTGGATACAACTATGGATATGGTGACTACACCAGTATGTAATGCCTTCTACGATGGCACACTAAAATAATGTATTGATTGTGTAATACAGGGAGTCAGGTGGCTCAGCGGTTAGGGAGTCGGGCTAGTAATCAAAAGGTTGCTGGGTTGATTCCTGGCTGTGCGAAATGACTTTGTGTCCTTGGGCAAGGCACTTCACCCTACTTTCCTCGGGGGAATGTCCCTGTAGCTACTGTAAATCGCTCTGGATAAGAGCGTCTGCTAAATGACTAAATGTACATGTAATACCACACTACTCCCTTGTGGTATTTTCAGTTATTTAAATACTTGATTATTTAGTTGATGTTGCTGTCACCATGTTGGAACTATTTATATATGTTAACACTTCTTACTTGTCTGTGATATTTTAAGATCAACAAGGTGGATATGGCAAGTCCGTGAGACGAGGATCACACCAAAACAGTTACAAACCATACTGATGTGGAGAATTCGCACAAACAGGTATAACCGAATCTCTCTCACCACAAACCTAAAATCGAAAAACTACTTAGTGGTATCACTTCTTTGTACCATAATTAACATGAATAATAATCCCTTTCAAAGTTTTTCACAGCACCCTGAAGTGCTTTACTGTAATGGTAACATAGAGGGCAACAGCCTTTGTGGTGATTATTCTAACAGCTGGCTTTCGGCTGTCTCTTTTGCACCATTTTGTAACTGTAAAGTTAACAGGTAAAGTATTGCTATGACAGTTAATGAATGTGAAAAACTAAAAGTACAAGGAAAAAGAAGAATTGTTGTCTCCTAACTGACATATACCTTGTTTGTACCTGCCAGCGGAGCTTCCTTGCAGGCCACGAGCTGACCCCACGATACTCTCAGGCCCGCTCAATGCGGACCGGGCACGAGAGGCGTACGCTCTCGAATGCTGCCGTTTGGTATGGTCTTCCAACATCCTGTATCAGCACCGTAAACAAAGTGGGATATGCCCATCTTTGTCATCTTGCTTTACATTTAATTCCTTCGATTGTTTCGTTTCTGTAAATATTTTAAATACACGTAAATTTATGTTTAATGTAAATTAAATGTCGTTTTTTACAGGCCCCTACTACCCCCACAAGTAATTGTAAAATACGACAGAGAAAATAACTATTTACTTTTTAAAGGATACGTCTTCTCTGGACTTTCCAGTTCCTAATCTTACCTGTAATGCTTGCTTTCTTTATTTAGCCCTCGTAGCCGTAGTAACCAGTAGTCCATGAGCTTAAACCTGGTTTGTACTTGGATGCCACTGATGGAGAAGTGCATTACTTTTGTACTTGTTTACTGTTTGTGTTACTGACAGCGGTGGGAAAAGCTTTTATACATTTTTAATTTTCCTCTAACAAATTCTCTTCTTTTGGAAAAACATGGAAGTACAATGTGTCCAGAAATTTGCATGTAATGCTTAACTTAACGTGTATATATTTTTTACCAATTGAAGGCTTCCTTATTGATTTTGTAGTTGCGTTTTGACTCTTATCGCACCTAAGGATTTGTAGCTTATGGACTAACTGAATGTTAAAATCATTGTTTTATTGTCTTTTCATAATGAATTAAAGACGGGGGATTCCTATTTTATATTGTTTTTGTTTTCTGTACAGTCATAATAGACTGTTTGGCTTGTTTGTTTTCTGCAGGCTTCGAAGTGATACACGATTGGAAGCTGTCTTTCGATGGAGCATTGGCGGAAGACTTGGCAGTATCCAGATAACATGACGGAGAGATTATGGGAAACATATCCAGCATTATGAAGTAGATCTACCGTTCGAATCGACTTTTATTTAATGTTGTTTTTGTTTTGGTTGCATCTCATAGCTTCATATTAACCATCATATTCGTCACGTGTTAAAAGAAACTGTCACAACAGATGTGTTTGAGGGTTGATTCATTATTCAATGATTCAGATGTTCTTTTGTCCTTTTTGTCAAGTGCTCAAGTGAACCGAAGATCGGTTTGGTCATTATCCTAGACATTTTATATTGGTATTATTATAATTGTATTAATTACTAGTTATGAAAAACACATTGAAAGTTATACAGAAATGCATATATTGATTATTCCTATCTTATTAGATTGATATTTTGATATGCTATAGGATAAAGTATGTAAACCATGCCAGATATCCTGCAAAACAATCAAAACAATAAAACTATAAAATTCACTGAAGATGTCTCTGGGTCCTTGATCAACGATTAGGCTACTCTACCCGTTTGAGTCCTGCAAACGTCATCCACTGAACACTTGTGCATTAGAATAGTGACAGATTAGCATAGCAGTGTACAAAGGGATCGTTTTACAAAGTTATAAAAAATTAAGAAAATAATTTGAAAGAATGCACACAGCTTTAAATGATGAAATGTATCATTACATGGCCACGGGCTGAACATATCATATCACACATCTTTAAAAAGAACAAGGTAATTTGACTATTGCTTATTTACATGAAGTACTGAAACATCCCCATGCTACCTAACAGGTTGAACCTGTTTTGGACTTCTGAATCCAGGTTTACTTAATTACACCAGTGGCAAATAGGATGATGAGGATGACGACAATCACCACTACCACGCCGATGATGATCATTATCTTTGTATTTTTCCACCAGTATTTCCGGGCAACCCTTGCGGATGTCCGTTGGAATGTGTCAGCCTGAACAGGTAAGAAATAAATTAAAATACCTGCAATGTGTAACATAATAACTACACATTGTATGTTGCATTGTCTGATGTTGGGATATGTATATATTAGCACACATAGGAAAACACCTTGGGAATACAAGCACACACTTATTAACGCTCATTCGTCCTCTCAATACTCACAGTTGATCGAAGGTCATCTGTCTTGTCAATTAAGTCATCTAACTTCTCTCCCCTTTCCAACACTTTGTTGATGTTGTCCTTGAGAATAACTTTGACCTCATTGACTTGGCCCTGCACTTGATCAAGCTTCGCTGGGGCTGATGGTTGAGAACTAGCGTCCGCCTTCAAATCAGAAAGAGAACGTGAGAGATGGGGGGAGGAGGGGGTATTGCTTAAAGATGCGATGAATTCATGTCAGTGACTGCCTAGTTTTCATTAACAGATGAAACGAAGAGTCAAAAGAAGTAAAATAAATTATCTGCTATCTGACCAAATTTAAGTAAAGTGGTCTGTAAGCAAAACAAGCAAATATGTTGTTATCAGTCCAACATTCCTTTATTGACTCTCTTCGGTCTTCCTGACCTCCTTCATAACAGCTGACTGGTCTACAAGTATCAAAGGTTCTTTTAGAGTCACAGACAACTTTGTTCTTGGTCAAGTATTGGTATGAACGTATATAAGTTCTCATGACAAAATCCTTGTATCATAAGCTGTTCTTTGTTTTTAGTTTTAAACTTTTTAGACATTAGTGTTAATGATTAGGTCATCACTGTGCTGCTAGACAGATGACAGCTTTAAGTTCTACTTGATGTCATTAACAAGCAACACTCACCATATCAGCACCGTTCCCCTCTACCTCAACGCACAGAAATACTCCAGTTTATGCAAATGTTTTACAAAAGCATAGTGTATGATCTCACTAGTATACTCACTAACAGTACAGTATTGCTCTAGAGTCAATATGCTGTTCAAAAGTACATACACAGGTACAGGTGTCACAGGATTCTGACTGCCCCTCCTTGTCTAGTTACACATTAACTAACTGATACTGCATGGAAAGTTTGCCATTGGCCCAAACAATCTGTCATCTAACATAGAACTAGACTTAGTAGAATGGACACAATTGGCAAACGAATCTGCCGTGTTTGTTATTTAGAAATGTCTGGCTTGTACCCCTGAGTTATCGAATATAGAGAGAATAACAGATAAGAGAATAATGAACTGCAATGTGGTAGCCAGCTTAGCCAGAAAAGAAAAAAAGCATGCTTTGAATGAAAGTATGCTCTCTGTTGGTTCTACTTCTCTGTCTGGGGAACGAACCATCAGCTTTCCTAGCACCTGATGCAGGTCAGCACTGAACTCATTGGGCTGTGCAAAGGCCACTCTCGTAATTAGAGGGCTGTTTGTAAACATGCTGTGGATCTGAAAGACAATACAAAGGGGAAGTGGTCTTAGTCTCTAGAGCATTGCAGTAGAGTATCAATATGAATGTCGATGGATGTACTGGCCTCATTAAGAAAATGGTGGGCCCTCTTCGACTCAAATCCAAGCTCCGTGACACAGACATAAGCAACCCTATCTTCACAAAGAATGTGGTATCTGAAACTGAATTATCAAACAGATATATATTAGAAGCTATAGTATGTGTTGTATATTGTATGAGAGCTGGGCAATCTTTCAATTAATATTCTTGCCTGAAACACAAAGGTTTGAGAAGTAAAATTGTGTTTAGGCCTTATGCTGTGTGAACACATAAGGCACGTCAAGGGTCTTGAGTAACTATTCCCTTTGAGATATAGGCCTACATCAATTAATTAAATCTACTTGATTAAACGAGTTGTTTCAAACACTTCTCTATTGCACACAAAATACTTGAATAATAGCCTACGAATGAATGTTCTCACCCCTCAATTAAAATACTTTTTCGATACAGAAATCCAGGCGACAGCGGTCTGATTAAAGTCAAGGATGTCTCCTAAAACCCAGAGCACACGGTAGAGGAAAGCACACACAAAAAATTCGAGGCGTAAACATTTGAGGTGAAAAAACAGTCAAATTCAAATCCCCCAAATTAATTTTAGTATTAAGAAAAATACATTCAAGCTTCAGATTTTCAAATCGAACAAAATTCAGGCAGCTCAAACCCAAAAATGCTCACACACTACCTGAAATGCTCCACCTCTGAACGCAAGGTCAGCAAGTATTACGTTGCCTCTTGCTATACACGAGTACACAATTGGCATGGTCTGACTGGTGACAAGATACATGCAAAATGATGAACCAACGTTTTTGTAAGGTGCAAATTACTGTGATACATAAATGTTTCAGTAGTGCTAGTCAGGGTAAGTGTGAAACTGCTGCTAATCTATAGTACAGTACTGTACCAGTACTGGTAGTGCTAGCTAACTTGTCTAGCCGACTCAACTACAGTAGCTCTAGCCCTATTAATTTGTCAAATTGGACAAGCCAACTTTTTTTGTCGTCAAATGTATTTAATCACGACATCCTGTCCTTTAACACTTCATGTTTTTTGTTTTGCTGGTTAAACACCTACTGTTATTCTCCCAGTAGTTAGCGTCGTTAAGCAATCTCACTAGAATATGAACACGGTTTTATTGGAATGCCTCTTGTCCAATCACGAGTTGATCGGAATTAAACTAACTGTTGTAAATTAAGCGGTAGTTCACAACAGGCAGTGGTATTTATCTTTATTTCACAGCTCACCTGCAGTGAGCCATTGCTTTTATAAACAGTTAAAAATAAAATATAAGTATCAAATAGTTGAATCTACTTATTGATTGTCATGTTTGGTCTAACGAAAAGACAGATTTTGGGGGATGGAATGGGTGTGTAGTGTCTATTGTCAGACAATATTGCATCTTTACAAATAGGCTAGATATGTATAGCACGGGCACCAGTCTTCATAGGTATCCGCAAGTATTCATTCACTCCGTTTTTCACATGTATTCCGTCTTTATCATTCATCGTTGGAAACTTGTTCCTAACGGCATCCATCATGAACTGTCGGAGGTTGATTGGCAATGCCCATTTGCCTCTCGAACCATCCCAGTCGGTGTTCGTTGCCCACTCGTTATATTTGTCTTCCGTTACTGCCAAACGGAAAAGAAGAGAGGAGTACTGGTTACTGCAGCCCCAACTAAGCTTGCTGATCAATTGTTCTACGTCAGGGGTCAGAACAGGGATATCAATGTCTGGATGGACGTTTCTTCCAACTAGGGGTGAGCACTGCTCTGTGCGCAGATCACCGTCGTCCGGACTGATCGGCGGCAGTTGAATCGTCATTCCGTTGTCTTCCTGCATCTCAGACGATGCTTCTTCCTGCATCTCGTTCGATGCTTCTTCCTGGTTCTCGGTCGATGCTTCTTCCTGCATCTCGGACGATGCTTCTTCCTGCATCTCAGACGATGCTTCTTCCTGCATCTCGTTCGATGCTTCTTCCTGGTTCTCGGTCGATGCTTCTTCCTGCATCTCGTTCGATGCTTCTTCCTGGTTCTCGGTCGATGCTTCTTCCTGGTTCTCGGACGATGCTTCTTCCTGCATCTCGGACGATGCTTCTTCCTGCATCTCGGACGATGCTTCTTCCTGGAGCTCGGCGAGTGCGTTCCAGGTCTCCTCCATTGTCGATTGGCTGTCGTCCAACGCTTTCCTGGTCTCTTCCAATGTCTTTATCAGTTCGTCTGTTGCCAGCTGCACCTCCGCCCTCGGAGACGGGTCCTCCTCTGAACGCCTCTTCAGCTGATTCCTCAACTCTGCTTTCTTAAGTTCCACTGCATCGATGGATATTGCTGTATTGATATGGCTGATATCAGTGGCCTGTATATAAAAAATATATATAAAACAAACATTACACTAACACACACATATTTTCCCACAAATATGTTTGAAATACAGAATATACTGTATGATATTAAATTACCGCTTTCTTTGCAACCATTTGTTCTCGTAGTGTTAGTAGAGCCTTTGCTTGATCTGCTACCTGTTGTTCGCAAACACGCTGCATGTGCACAACACAGACACACACTTTTTAGAACATCATTACCGATATACATTCATTTACGCATTTCTTAAAACCAATAGAATGCTGTTGTCTGTATTTTTTACAGTAAACATTTGAAGAAGGAGCAGAACATACCGCTCTCTTTGGATTTTTATTAGTATCAACCTGTATCCAAGAGTTATAGAACTGTCTATCAATGCGCTGCAAATACACAAAGACACTTGTTTCAGTACACACATTGATATGCATTCATTTCGAACTAACAAAAACCTTAACAGAAACAGTCTTGTTAATCTTTTCTAAACTTGCTAACTTTTCCGAGCTTTATAAAATAGGGTTTCGAAAATAAAAATTGTGTTTACAGTTTACATCCAGGTTTACGTTTGCAAATCTTTATGACCCTAATTTACCTCCGTGGGAGAGAAACCTTCTCTGGGTCGTTTACGTCCAGCCAGCCTCTGCTGCTTCCTGAGGACAGCCCTCTCAGAGGCGTCACACCGCTCTGCAACGAGAGTCCAGCTCCCACAGTTGGTACAACGATACATGCTGGCATTACCAGTGTCCTACTTAACTGCTGTTTGGGAGAGGCACATGACTAGACAGCTTATAAAACTGTAGCTTACAAGAGAAATATTACAGTACAAGCCAAGCAAGCACTGGAGTCAACAGCACCTCCATCTCACCAGTGGGGATGTCAGCCTCCAAGTCCATGGCCCCCGGCTCAGAGCTGCTGGGGGGGTCCACAGCCACTGGACCCCCCCCTCGCTGACTGCTGGGTGCAGGGTTGGATTCCTCTTCCCAGCTAAGAGGGGTGGAGATAGCCTCAGACTCCAAATCTCCACTGTAAGTACTTCCCTGGTCTGAAACGACAAATGGAATACATGTGAACCTGTTTACACACTATGTACATATGTACATCCTGAGGAGGAAATGATCCTGACTGACCATTCAAACCTAAGTGGGTAAAACTAGTTTTCCATACCTCCATGGGAGACAGGTTTGTCCTTCTCAACTTCCTCAACCTCCTCAGCAATGCCCTGTGATTGGACGAGTGGGTCATGTGGTTCCTTGGACTGTGAGCCACTCGGGGCGGACGGTAACACCACAGGCACAGGGACCTGGCCGAGGAAACATACACCTCATTAACGTGTCCAGCGTCACGAGAGGGCATCAGTGACATCATGAAGCATCACACCGGCACAACATACAGGAATGGGCATCGGCATGGGAACCGGCGTGTACTGGGAGTACATGTTCATGGGCACGGGTATGAAGACTGGCACAGGGATGGGAAGAAGCACCACTTTCACCTTCTCCTCGTTTATAGTGGTGGTGAAACTACACCCAGAGAAGCCTGTGGACATAGAGAACTAAAGTTAGGACTAAACCTGAAAATAAACTACCAACATGTCCTTCTGACCAGCTGGAGACTGCTGGTGTGTGTGTGTGTTCTTGTTGTACCTGCTGGTGTGTGTGTGTGTTCTTGTTGTACCTGCTGGTGTGTGTGTGTGTGTGTTCTTGTTGTACCTGCTGGTGTGTGTGTTCTTGTTGTACCTGCTGGTGTGTGTGTGTGTTCTTGTTGTACCTGCTGGTGTGTGTGTTCTTGTTGTACCTGCTGGTGTGTGTGTGTGTTCTTGTTGTACCTGCTGGTGTGTGTGTGTGTTCTTGTTGTACCTGCTGGTGTGTGTGTATGTTCTTGTTGTACCTGCTGGTGTGTGTGTGTTCTGGGTTGTACCTGCTGGTGTGTGTGTGGTCTGGGTTGTACCTGCTGGTGTGTGTGTGGTCTGGGTTGGGAGGTTGCACAGTGTCTCCTGGTTGTGTGTGAAAGGTCGACACATGATCGCCTCGTTCTTCACGTCCCAGTGAGGAGCCACAGCATCTGTCTCAGTGCTCTCCTGCACACATTCACACCAAAATGTTTACAAACCTAGAAGTGAATTATTCTGTCAATTTGGTCATGAAAACACAACCGCAGAAAACTACACCACATTCGTTCAGTGTGTTCGCAAATACATCAAATCGAGGATCAACTTAGGCTCCAGGTAATCGGAGATCATCAGTACCGTGTGCAAGAGTTCAGGCCTGGAGGAGGGTTCCTGGGAGCAGCTCTTGTCTAGCGTGATGGGCCCGGTGAAGCGCGAGGTAGAGAGGGGGGTGAGGCCCTGCTGTGGCTGCTCGTACGGTCTTGACGAGCCTGGGGTGGATGCACAGGGCGCTGCGGAGGTCTGGCTGGGAGCGTCGGGGTAACCAGGGGCAACTGGCCGGGAGGAGGAGAGCGGAGAGAGGCCGTAGGGGGAGGAGCCTGTCCCCGGAAGGTCAGGCTGAGGAGGAGCCAAGGGATTGGTGGACGTGCCGTTCATCTGAGCGGTGAGCGGAGCTCTGCTCTGCTCAGACTGAGGGAACGAGGACACGCACTCAGTGACATCACAGAGCTGATCAAGATACACCACTGTAGGATCACAGTCATATTCTAGCAATCAGGAAGCCTTGTGGCGCGGTGAGAAGGGGCTGTTACCCTGAAGGTGGTGACACAGTCGTGGGAACAGAAGTTCCGGATGCTTCCGTCCACCATGGCGAGGTGGTACTGAGGGACAGCGTTCACTTTGCAGTGGGTGCAGGGGAACGGGGTTCCTGAGGGCAGGGAAAGACCGTCACGTTTCTGTTTCAACATCACCAAACACAACAGTCGTCACACAGAAGCACGCTTCAGAGTTCTCATCAGTTTAAAAGGACAAACATCCGTCAGTTTAAACATGAATGCAATACCACAAGGCAGAAATCTAAGATGGCCATTTTGCTCCCCATATCCTATCCGTAACCCCTGGCTGAGGAACTGTGCATACCAGAGAGGATGTGTTGTGGAGGCCGGCTGTAGCTGACGCAGGTGGAGCTGCAGTACAGTTTAACCTTGCCCAAGGGGTCGTTGCTCACCAACATGGTGGACACCATCACCTCGTTACCACAGTGATTACACTTCATCAGCTTGGAGCAGGTCTACAGGGGAAGTCAGAGAAGGGGTGATCAGGGTTAGAGAGCTAGCATCTGCAGCCATTCAGAAAACTGTCTTCTGGACCGCTGGAGACGCATCGCTACCTGTTTATAGGTGCTGATGCAGGTGGGACTGCAGAACCTCATGTTGACGTCTCCAATGGTCAGGTTCTGGCATCCGCCTCCTTTACTGCTGCAGTACATGCCACAGTTTTCGCAGAAGTTTATGGCCAGGTTGCGGTTGCAGCGCCATGTGAAAAAGCAGTCGTCGCTGCACAGTCTATGGAGCTCACCGTGATAGGTTACCTCATGCTGAACCTGAATGAGGAACAGGGGAGTGAGGGCAGGTTTGTGTTGCGATGGGAGAGCGTCTGTGTGTTGGTGAGGGTGTTTAGAAGAAGTCGCTGCAGGCTTTCAACCTTTACCTCGTTGGACTTTTTGCAAATGCTGCAGAAAGGAAGTTCTGGAGCAGCGAGATCAGTCTTCTTTTTGCGATTGAACGCAAACAGGCAGACAGGGCTGCAGAAGTCCTTAAAGTTGTTGTCCACCACAACACTGGGCACATTCATAGGGTTCTCAATTTCCCTGCAAGGTTTATGGGCACAGAAAAAACGGTTTAATTTACCCATTTAAAGCAACTGAGAGAAACAGCTGGCAAGACACAAAAACAACACAAAATGTTTTTGGCCATTAGATTAGATGACACCAAAATGGACAGATCTTGAGCCGTAAGAATTCTGTAAAGAGCTACACACACAATCAGATCCATTGGTGTTAATATGAGTCAACTGCTTTGATTTGCATCCTGCTCCTTTAAAAGCACAACATGACAAGTTAGATCATCTCAAAGTAAGGATAAACAACATCAGATGAGGTACTTGAGGCACTGGTGGCAGGGCCGGGCCGGGACGGTTGGAGGCAGGAAGCCAGTGAGGCAGACGGTGGAGCAGAACAGCTGGGTGGAGCCCTTCTTCTGGAAGGCCATCTGTCCCTTTAACAGCACCTTGGAGCAGCCGATGCAACTGACGTTAGCAGAGCTACCGCCTCTGCCAGGGGGGGGCGGAGCCAGGGGAGGCGGCGGAGGCTGGACCAATGGGGCTGGAGCCAAGCTCCTCCCAGGACCAAATATGGAGGGGGCGTGGGGGGCGGGACCTGCAACTGGAGGTAGAGACAAAGCTGGATGCTCAAAAGTAGCAGAAGGTAGCATCTAAGCCCACCCCTCTATTAGATCAGTGGTTCTCAATCCTGGTCCTCGGTACCCCCTGCCCTGCATGTTTTAGATGTTTCCCTGCTCCAACACAACAGGGGGTCCCGAGGACCAGGATTGAGAACCACTGTATTAGATAACCAGGTGAACAGAACTAGCAGTGCTCAGACTGTGTGAGAGCTGGTCTTCACTCTCACCACTGGGGGCGCTGTACGAGGGTCCTCCTCCCACCGAGTACACAGAGCTGATCCTCAACTCATCCTGCAACACAAACAACACGCTCAGTAAAGTCTCTCTCTGACGCTCCCAGTCTAGTTTAGACCGTCAAAGGCCTGAACGAGGGCCTGAACGAGGGCGTGAATGAGAGCCTGACCTCCTGGTTCTCCAGCTCCTCTTTGACCTGTCTGCTGGAGGACTGAGGCAGCAGGGCTGCGTCGTAGTCCTCGTCTATCGGTTCATCCTTAATCTTGATCAGTGGCGAAGTGGGGGCCTCGATTGCTATGGCACCACAGTCTGACCTCTGTGGTGACTAGGCAGAAGACAGTGATGTTGGTGACAGGCTTTTGGAAAAACACTGAAATTATAATGCTATATTAGATACAAGTGCGTAGTTAATTGCTGAATTATTCGTTCTAGTGAACACCTAAGGTACAGGTGACACTCACCTCCACTTGGTGACACCGTGGATCTCCTCTTGCTGGGTAGTTCACAACAGCTCCGTCTTGTGAGGCACAGAAAAGGACAAATAGGATCCCTTGACCTAAACTCTAGTCACAGCGTAATTACAGCGTGACTGACAAGGCTCCTGGACTCAGTCTTACCGAGGCAGTGTGGGGAGGGAGTGTGACTGGAGAAGGCCGACACTCTCCTGTCCCCCTGCGTAGCCGAGGGAGACCTCGAGAGGACAGCTTGGTGTCCTGCTGGCTTCATCACCTCATTAAATGTCCTTGTCATCTGCTGTCCATGCAGTTGGGAGACAATCAGACTGATGAAATGTCTCAGAATAGATAACTATGTTACTCTGTTGGGCTGATGGAAATAGTGAAGGGTTTGTGTCGGGTTTTTCTATTGACCAAACAACCAGAAAAATGCTTCTGATTGGCTGGTAGGTGGCATTTAATTGTGTAACTCGAAAGAGCTCTCAAATGGGCAGAAAACGTACCTCCGTATCCCTCCACCTCGTCCATTAATTGTATATAGCGGGACAAGTTATCCCTTACTTCTCAGGGAGAAAAATACTAGGTGTTGCGTGAAAGCGTGAGAAATGGTTGAAATGCGTGTGTCTCCTGTACTTCTGCAAGTCTGGGCATATTAGCAGACTTCAGTAACGAGTTTAAAAGTGTATGTATATTAGTGTGGCAACCCCAATACTCAAAGTCGGGTAGCATAGCAGCATTCAGGTTGGAAAATGTTACTTGATAACGAAAATATTCATTACATGTGGAAAGATATTGGTAGAAATGTTCACCTCAGATCTTCCAAACTCTTCTAGTCCCGCCATGTTTGTAGCAGACTGTCATCCGGCGCAGGCGCTCCATGGACCAGTACAAATCTCTAATGCACGCACAATCGATCCATCGAACTATCATTCTCTGTACCATGTCCTGCGGCCCCTGAAGTTACCGTAACGGCAATTATACGTGTATATTCTACTCATTTTACAAAGTTGGATTTAACCCAGTAACTAAACTGGAAAAGGCAAGTGCTCATTTGAAATAGGAATATATACAGAATAGAATCTAAATACTATATGTTTCAGGTTGGTCAGAACTAAGGTTAGTAAATGCAGTTACAGGCGATTCATAAATTTACCCCTCTATTACAATCACCTCGGTACTTTGTCAGTGGCGTACGCACACAAATAAACTAACAACTGGACAGTAAATTCGTTAAATCAGAAGCACTGTGGGTTAAGCACAGTTTGTGAGTATTAAATAATCTAATCTATAAATATTTCTAGCTTTAAATACTCAAAATCAAGAGCCGGCAAGAATTTGCAAGAGATGCTCGACAGTCGACACTGTCGTTGACATTTTGTTCTACCGTCTCTTGTCCAAGGAGAGAGGAAACGCATAGCTTTGAGGTTATGGCCGTAACGGCTGGAAGAGCTATTGGAGCGGGAGGACCAGCCTCGATTGCTCGGTTCCGCGGTGCTCTGGTTGGCGCGGTCCTGGGAGATTGTGTTGGTGGGGAGTTCGAAGGTGCAGAGGAGGTTCCAATGGATCGCGTTTTGCAGCATCTGAACGGACTACAGGATGAGGATCGTGGCGAAGGTGACGGTGAAATCTAAATTGCCCGAAAAATCGTTTTAGCCAGTAGGCTATGTAAGAATTACGTTAGATTCAGTCAAATCTCTTACGGTACTTTTGAACCAGATTCAGGCCATAGGTGACTCGCTCCTCTTCTAGAACTAGTTAGCTAGCTAGCTACATAACTAGCTATTTTGAGTACCGATTTAGTTAGGCCTACATTAGGCTACTTTACACTTGACAATATTGTCTGTCATGTCATCCTCAGGTATTCTGCAGTACAGTGACGATACAGCCATGACACGGTGTGTTGTGCAGTCTTTGCTGACCAGGGCAGGGTTTGACGAACAAGACATGGCCTACAGGTAGAGATAACCGTCCTCAGGATTTTGGCCAGCACCTTAAAACCTGTTGTGTTTGTACTTTACATCCAGTTGTATTATTGGCCTATCGCCAGTAATGTTGGGCTAAGGAAGATGTATAACGAAAAAGGCTGCTTTCTTGTCAACAGCTTTGCCAAGGAGTACAGTTTATCTCCAGGGCGGGGCTACGGTTCAGGTGTGATCCAGGTGTTGAAGAAGTTGCGGGTGCCAAAATTGAATGACGTCTTCCAGCCAGCCAGGGCTCAATTCAACGGACGTGGCTCCTTTGGGAATGGTGGGGCGATGAGGGCAGCCCCTTTTGCCCTGGCCTTCAGAGACCATGGAGACGTCAAGAGGGTGAGGGATTAGGGGATAGTGAGGCACTGTTACTACTATGTTGTGAAATGTATTACCCAACACTGCTAATGCTACTTTGAAACCCAGCACAGTACTCCATATAACACAGATGTTTAACTAATAAGAATACACCCCACCCATCCTGTTTCTCCACAAGAATTCACATCCACCCACCCCTTATTTATCAATAAACAGTGTTGGCTTTATAATGTTGTCTCTCTCTCTCTCTTACCTTCTCTCCCTTCCTTGTTTCACATAGTATGCTCGACTTGGAGCGATGTTGACCCATTCCTGTTCCCTGGGTTACAATGGAGCCGTTCTGCAGGCTCTGGCAGTGCACCTGTCTCTCCAGGGGGCCCTAGACCGGCCGCACAAGTTCATCAACAGGCTCATTATGGAGATGGAGGAGGTGGAGTCAGAAGAGGCGGCTCGCCAGGACGCCAGATTGTACGCTTCTTCAAGATACCAAGATGGTCGATGTCAATATGTGAAATGCTAGATAGCTACCTAAACTCTGCAAAACTTGAAAAAAAACATTCCTTTAGCTCCCTCGGTGACGACTGCAAACACGAATGAATACAATTGACATTTTATTCATTTAGAAGACACCTTTATCCAAAGCAACATACAAATAGTGCATATAGAATGTAGGACGAGAAGTACATATTTCTAACAGTATTTAAATAGTTGGGGAATGGTCTGTATTGTACCAGGCACAGATTATATGTATTATAATAATATATATACTACACACATGTACAATTATTTGCATTGTATGTGGAGAAGTGTCTGAACAGTTCTTTGTCTTGTTTCCCCAGGTTGAAGGAGTCTGAGTTTCCGTTCTGTGATCGTTTGCACAGAGTGAAGGACCTGATGGAGAGGAACCAAGTGAGCATCGAGGAGGTCATATCTGAGCTAGGTCAGTGTGGGCTCGCGTACAAAACAAATAACACTGGCAAATGTGTTAGTTTGACCCTTTCAGCCTTGACTATGAACTAACTATATTATTTGTATATTAGGAGGTTTACTATATTTTATCTTATCATAGATGTAATCTATGTTCTGTGTACTTATATGTTATGTTATGCCAGGTTGCTTTGCGTTGTCTTGTCCTAAGAATTTCAGTGCCCAGTCTGACCCTGTGTTGTTCTCTGCATCTGACAATAAAAGACTTGAAGTTGAACATCCATTCAAACCCCCACTGTAAATTCACTCCGCATTAAACTCTCGGGAACATCTCACGCTTTCCCTCCCCTCCTTGTCGACAGGGAACGGCATCGCTGCTCTGCACTCAGTCCCCACGGCCATCTTCTGTGTCCTGCACTGTCTGGAGGTCCGTGAGGGACTCCCAGAGAACTACAGGGGCATGGAGAGGACAATGGCCTACAGCTTAGCTCTGGGGGGGGACACAGACACCATCGCCTGCATGGCGGGGGCCATCGCTGGGGCACACTACGGCGTGGACGCCGTCCCCAACGCGTGGCGACGCTGCTGCGAAGGGGCAGATGACGCCGATAGGAGCGCCGAGCACCTGCACAAGCTTTACCACCGGCTGCCACCAGAGGGAGACGCGGGCACGCGGGGCAGCGCTGACGATCAGTCGCATGCCAGTGCACAGCCTCCTAGCGCAGAATAGATTTTTTGGGACTAATTAGCTTAATACATACGTACACACACCATTTTTGTATATATCTTCTCTCTCCCTCTGATTTTTGCCATGTGTGAACAATTGCCTGTGATGTGAACGTAACATGAACTTCCCATGAATGTTCCTCTCTTTTTTATGGAATATTTAATAAATGGCATATAATGTCCAATAGAATTCTAAGCGATACTGTTTTTGCTGCCAAGTCTTACCTGTTATTACTGCTGTCTTTCTTACTATTCCCTGTCAATTGCTAAATATACAGTTAAAAGCTACGTAACATAAAACATATCCTAACATTTTAGAAAACGTTAGTTTTTTAAAGTTTTTTTTACATTGAATGCCTAATCCTACCGCTTACTGCTGACCAAGTAACCTACACTCAGCAAAAAACACGCGAGACCTTTAAAGCCCGGAAACGAAAGGACAAAGTAAACGAGTAAAGCAAATTCCATGATTTCAGTACATAATATATGTGTAAAATGAGTTTCTGAAAGCATGTGCAAAGTGCGAAAAATTTGTCGCACTGAAATGTAGAGTTGAACAGTTTCTTGCCCGTTTTCAGCTCAACCTATCTACGTCACAGCCACCTTCAACGTCAGATCACTGCATGGCTCCTCTCACCCGGTGAAACGGTATAAAGCCTGGAGCTCATTTGCATAAGAGGTCCTCCCACTCCACTTCAGTTACGACTCCTTCTGTACTCAGATTGTTATTGTACAACAGCTAGCTAGCTAGGTAGCTAGGTACAGGATGTCTCCCTCCACCCGGACTTGCATCTTTCCTGGATGCAAGAACTTACACAGCAGCGCTGTATCGCTATTTCAATTTCCTAGTGATGAGGAAAGGAAAAAGAGGTGGATTGATTTTGTGAAGAGCAACGTTGATGGAGAGCTCCACATCAACTCCAACAGCCGCCTCTGCAGTAACCATTTCACGGCGGATAGTTTCAACATGGACCGGAGACGGACGGGGTTCACGGACACACGGCTTCTCTTGGAGCGCGGAGCCGTACCGAGCATTGCCCTCCCGGCCGTTCCGCCTCCGGTCGCACCTGGACCATCCACCGCCGCCAACAGTTCATCACTCAGCGTAAGTTCTGTGTGCTTGTTATAATTATAGTAGACAACTTTTCCAGAGGTATCTCTGCTATGAGTTAGTGCAAACTGCTATGTGCTAACTTGATATTACTCTGTGTAGAGTGATGGTATTTTGGTGAAATGGTAGGCTAGCTAATGTGCTAGAAGTAGTTGCAGAGCTCACTGTCTGCCGTCTCTGGTGTCCATTTTTACTTCTGTGTTACAGCTCAGGGGAACAAGCTTCATTCATATGCATCTGTATGTTTCACTCATTGAACCAACGAGTCCTATTTCATTGCTCGAAACGCTCATTGTCCGGCTTGCCGTAGCGTCCGTTATCCGGGTCATAGGCTCACATGCTCCGCAGAGAGCGCTGCTGCACATCGTATGCCCGTGCGTGGTCGACAATGGAGGGTAAAGAAGAGCGTCTACGCAAACGGCGTAAACATGTATGCATTACATCCACGGGTGCAAGCTGTATGATTATTCGCAGTTTGTTATTGCTTCCCAAGGAGAAAGAGTAAACCGCTGGTGACTACATCAGGCATAGTAACATGTTTATCTGAAATGTTTCTAAACATGTATTTCTTTGTGACTGCATGCACGAGTTACATTTGTAATAACCTACCTAAAACATTACACTAGACTAGCTACATTTAAAACATTAAATAATCATATTCTACTGTAAAGAAAAAACTAAATATTTAATGGACCAGCACATTAGGTAAATTGTCAGAATATGTGACCCCACAACTGCAGTGGTCACCCCTTCACACTAATGTGGACACATGTTTTCTTATTTGGAGTCATCACAGAGCCAGTACCACAGAGGTCACCATATCTGACAAGTAGCAGCCGTCAAAATATGTGACCCCACTGTAACTTCTTCATAAAGGAGTTAAACTTCAAAATATTGTTTGGGGTAGTTATGTCATCCCTTCACACTAATCTGGACACGTTTTCTTATTTGGAGTCATCACAGAGCCAGTACGACAGGTCACCACAAAAAAATTGAAATAAAGGTTGCAACTGATTACAAGGCTATCAAGGTAAATGTTTTTTTTTATCACTCATTATAGCTTTATTTTATCAGTAAAGTAACATTTACTACATTTCCAATGTTGTTCTATGACATAATCACAACCACGAAACAACAAACCGCGAATAATCATACAGCTTGCACCCATGGATGGAATCAGAGAATGTCTAATAAGGTAGACGGGCTTTGATGTAATGTATAAATAGGCGACTTCGACTTCATGCAGCGACGCCGTCGCCTGCAGCCGCCCGCAGCCCGGCTGACCCGAAGCAGCCAATGGCATTCTCAGCTTCAAGTTAGCCGGCTGCAGCCGTCTGTCGGCGCCGCCGGCGCTGCATGAAGTCGAACATACCTAATGTTTACGCCGTTTGCGTAGACTCTCTTCTTCTTCCTCCATTGTCTACCACGCACAGGCTGACGATCTGCATCAGCGCCCTCCTCGGTCACAGTTTCTGATTGGTCACATCTTTCGGTGCACCGGAACTCCAACGAGTTTGCTACAAAAATGGCGGAACCAGAGGAGTCGGGAAGATCTCTGGTGAACATTTCTACATTATTATTTGAATTATCTATCAATTAAAATCAGTTGGTGGGGTCCGTCATCTTGATAGCTTGCCATGCTACCTGGCTAGTTGTGCATTGGGGTTGCGACACACTGTACTTGTACATCTGAACTCGATAATCCAGTCAGCTAGCATGCAGAGGCTGCTTTACAATCTACAAAAACATGAAATCTCAAATTTGTTATACCCGGTATTTATGTTAATTGATATTTAAAATGCATAGGCCTACTGGAATCGCAAGGGTAATACATTTGTGCTTATAGTGTATTGTAACGACCCTGTATTACAGTTTCTCATTGTTTGCAGGCTTTCATGACTTCAGGGCAGACAGTAGTGTTGGGGTGACGATGGGTAATCACGCGAGGTTTGGGAAGTTATAAATAAGAGCTACTGTCTTAATTTCTATCTCTCAGTTTTGTGCCTCGGTACTGAAAAGACGAGTTGTGTGTTGCATTATTGTGGAGTTTTGCACTGTATGGAATTAGCAGTGTGGGCTGTGGCCAGAACAACAGCCCAGTCTAATAAATAAAGCGTGTGTTGAGTTTGGACATTTAAAGTCTAACTGAGTCCTTCCTATGTCGTGGTCATTACAGTATAATGGATTTGTACTAAGTGAATCATACACACAATACTTTCAGAAAACATATACTATCATTAAATCAGCACTACGCCTGGAAAATGTCTTTCATAATATCCGTCAGCCCAACAGAGTAACATGGTTATCCATTCTATTTTGAGACACAGGGAGTCAGGTGGCTGAGCGGTTAGGGAATCGGGCTGGTAATCCGAAGGTTGCCAGTTCGAATCCTGGTCATGCCAACTGACGTTGTGTCCTTGGGCAAGGCACTTCACCCTACTTGCCTCGGGGGGAATGTCCCTGTACTTACTGTAAGTCGCTCTGGATAAGAGCGTCTGCTAAATGACTAAATGTAAATGGAGATATAATTCGTCAGTCGGATTGTCTCCCTACAGCATGAACGCCATATCTTGAGGACCTTCGATGAGGTGATGAAGCTGGGCAGATACGACGCTGGCCTCTCGACATCCTCCTCGGGCGGCACCGACCGCGACGCAGGTCCGGCGAAGGGCAGAGAGGAGAGGGACGAGCCGGCTGAAGAGACCGACGCCTCTCTCCGCGACCCCTTCTTTGAGGCCGGGCATCGAGGGGGCAGCCTGGAGGAGGAGCTGGATGGACTTCCTGTCTTTGGCGTGGACGACGAGGAGGATGACTGGCAGTTTTCGCTGCCCATGGACACGCTGGCAGATCTAGACACGGATAGGATAGGCGCCCGGTTAACCGATGAATCGTCTGACAGACAGAGAGATGTCCAGGGGGGCCTCCTGACCAGTGGGAAAGCCCCAGAGGAGAGAGCTACGCAGGGGGACAGGAGAGTGTCGGCCTTATCCAGTCCCACTCCCTCCCCTGACAGCCTCGGTAAGACTGAGTCTTACCGTGGAGCCTTGTCACGCTGTAACTACGTTGTGACTGGAGTTAAGGTCAAGGGATCTTATTTCTCTCTTCTTTTCTGTTTGTCTCACAAGACGGAGCTGTTGTGAACTACCCAGGAGGAGGAGATCCACAGTGTCACCAAGTGGAGGTGAGTGTCACCTGTACCTTAGGTGTTCACTAGAACGATCAATTCAGCAATGAACTACCCACGTGTATCTAATGTAGCATTATCATTTCAGTGTTTTTCCAAAAGCCTGTCACCAACATCACTGTCTTCTGCCTAGTCACCACAGAGGCCAGACTGTGGTGCCATAGCAATCGAGGCCCCCACTTCGCCACTGATCAAGATTAAGGATGAACCGATAGACGAGGACTACGACGCAGCCCTGCTGCCTCAGTCCTCCAGCAGACAGGTCAAAGAGGAGCTGGAGAACCAGGAGGTCAGGCTCTCATTCACGCCCTCGTTCAGGTTCTCGTTCAGGCCCTCGACAGTCTAAACTAGACTGGGAGCGTCAGAGAGAGACTTTACTGAGCGTGTTGTTTGTGTTGCAGGATGAGTTGAGGATCAGCTCTGTGTACTCGGTGGGAGGAGGACCCTCGTACAGCGCCCCCAGTGGTGAGAGTGAAGACCAGCTCTCACACAGTCTGAGCACTGCTAGTTCTGTTCACCTGGTTATCTAATAGAGGGGTGGGCTTAGATGCTACCTTCTGCTACTTTTGAGCATCCAGCTTTGTCTCTACCTCCAGTTGCAGGTCCCACCACCCACACTCCCTCCATATTTGGTCCTGGGAGGAGCTTGGCTCCAGCCCCATTGGTCCAGCCTCCGCCGCCTCCCCTGGCTCCGCCCCCCCCTGGCAGAGGCGGTAGCTCTGCTAACATCAGGTGCAGCGGCTGCTCCAAGGTGCTGTTAAAGGGACAGACGGCCTTCCAGAAGAAGGGCTCCACCCAGCTGTTCTGCTCCACCGTCTGCCTCACTGGCTTCCTGCCTCCAACCGTCCCTGCCCGGCCCTGCCACCAGTGCCTCAAGTACCTCATCTGTTATTGTGTTGTTTTGTGTGTCTTCCTAGCAAGTGCTCTTAAGTTTCTTTTAGATGGTTAAATAAAACTGTGTTTTCCTTTTCCCTTAAACCTTGCAGGGAAATTGAGAACCCTGTGAATGTGGTCAGAGTTTTGGTGGACAACAACCTTAAGGACTTCTGCAGTCGTTTCTGCCTGTCTGCGTTCAATCGCAAAAAGAAGACCGATCCCCCTGCCCCCAAACTTCCTGTCTGCAGCGTTTGCAATAAGTCCAACAAGGTAAAGGTTGAAAGCCTGCAGCGACTTCTTCTAAGCACCCTCACCAACACACAGACGCTCTCCCATCGCAACACAAACCTGCCCTCACTCCCCTGTTCCTCATTCAGGTTCAGCATGAGGTAACCTATAACGGTGAGCTCCATAGACTGTGCAGCGACTACTGTTTCTTCACATGGCGCCGCAACCGCAACCTGGCCATGAACTGCTGCGAGAGCTGTGGCATGTACTGCAGCAGTAAAGGAGGCGGATGCCAGAACCTGACCATAGGAGACGTCAACCTGAGGTTCTGCAGTCCCACCTGCATCAGCACCTATAAACAGGTAGCGATGCGTCTCCAGCGGTCCAGAAGACAGTTTTCTGAATGGCTGCAGATGCTAGCTCTCTAACCCTGATCACCCCTTCTCTGACTTCCCCTGTAGACCTGCTCCAAGCTGATGAAGTGTAATCACTGTGGTAACGAGGTGATGGTGTCCACCATGTTGGTGAGCAACGACCCCTTGGGCAAGGTTAAACTGTACTGCAGCTCCACCTGCGTCAGCTACAGCCGGCCTCCACAACACATCCTCTCTGGTATGCACAGTTCCTCAGCCAGGGGTTACGGATAGGATATGGGGAGCAAAATGGCCATCTTAGATTTCTGCCTTGTGGTATTGCATTCATGTTTAAACTGACGGATGTTTGTCCTTTTAAACTGATGAGAACTCTGAAGTGTGCTTCTGTGTGACGACTGTTGTGTTTGGTGATGTTGAAACAGAAACGTGACGGTCTTTCCCTGCCCTCAGGAACCCCGTTCCCCTGCACCCACTGCAAAGTGAACGCTGTCCCTCAGTACCACCTCGCCATGGTGGACGGAAGCATCCGGAACTTCTGTTCCCACGACTGTGTCACCACCTTCAGGGTAACAGCCCCTTCTCACCGCGCCACAAGGCTTCCTGATTGCTAGAATATGACTGTGATCCTACAGTGGTGTATCTTGATCAGCTCTGTGATGTCACTGAGTGCGTGTCCTCGTTCCCTCAGTCTGAGCAGAGCAGAGCTCCGCTCACCGCTCAGATGAACGGCACGTCCACCAATCCCTTGGCTCCTCCTCAGCCTGACCTTCCGGGGACAGGCTCCTCCCCCTACGGCCTCTCTCCGCTCTCCTCCTCCCGGCCAGTTGCCCCTGGTTACCCCGACGCTCCCAGCCAGACCTCCGCAGCGCCCTGTGCATCCACCCCAGGCTCGTCCAGACCGTACGAGCAGCCACAGCAGGGCCTCACCCCCCTCTCTACCTCGCGCTTCACCGGGCCCATCCGACTCACCTGCAACTACTGCTTCGAGGAGTTCTCCTCCAAGCCTGAGCTCTTCCTACACAAGGTACGGATGACCTCCGATGACCTGCGGCCTGACTCGATCCTCGGTTGTCGGCCTTGGATTGGATAAGAGCTTTGATTTTCAAACACACCGAGAACTAATGTGGTGTGAATTTGGTGCGATTGTGTTATCGTGACAGAATCGGGTGTACCAGTTCTGTGGGAAGCAGTGCTGTGATCGGTTCAAGACCCAGAGGAACATCATCATGAAGTGTGAATACTGCCTGCAGGACAAGGTGGTCAAAGACATCATCATGTTCAACCACGTTGCCAGACCCTTCTGCAGCGAGAGTGAGTCCAGTGAGAAAAGCCATCCTCAATGGTTGAGCTAGACTAGACTCCACAATAGACCAGTCGATGGAAGACGTAGGGTGTGTTCGAATCGATTCCTCAACTTCAACGAATCCAAGAAGTACGTACGGTCTGTTTCTAGGAGATTAGCCTACACAACCCGTCCCCTGTGTGTGTGTGTCTCAGGCTGTAAGCTGCTCTTCAAACACGACTTGACCAAGAAGAACAAGGACAGCCCCTGGCGTTCCTGCGCTTTCTGCTCGGGGATCTGTCAGAACATGGTGAACCAGAAGATGATCCACAGCCACTTTGGAGGCAGGATGGAGGAGTTCTGCAAACCCGACTGCATGTCCATGTTCACCGTGCTCTTCTACGAGGTCAGTCACGCACGCGCCACACCCGCACACGTAGACGCACGTGCGACTGTTGACGTTCCCGTGACGACATTGCTCGCTGGTTTTGTTCCCAGATGGCCAAATGTGACAATTGCAGACACCAGGGGAAGATGGAGGAGCAGCTGCGATGTGCCGGCTACATCCGACACTTCTGTGACTTGGCCTGCACTCTGCAGTACTGCCACCGGCACATCCCGCAGATCCCTGCCAGAACTGCATCGCAAGGTCAGATGGGTCAGGTGGCTGAGCGGTTAGGGAATCGGGCTATTAATCAAAAGGTTGCCGGTTCGATTCCCGGACGTGTCAAAATGACGTTGTGTCCTTGGGCAAGGCACTTCCCCCTACTTGCCTCGGGGGGAATGTCCCTGTACTTACTGTAAGTCGCTCTGGATAAGAGTGTCTGCTAAATGACTAAATGTAAATGCAAGGTAACATTGGCAAAACGTAATTGGCATTGAATGGGATGTAATGCATGTCTTTTCCTTTTCTTTTCTTTTTTCTACCTTTTTGTTTGATCTGTGACTGTGAAACTCTCCCTTCTCCTTTTTAGGTAGTTCGGCCACTGTGCAAAACCTCTTCCCCAGTTCCAAGATGGCGCCGGGCATTGCTGATGTCGGGCCAGTGGCTAGCACCCCTACAGGCCAACCCTACACTGCAGATACCCCCCTCACAGGTAGCTAGCCAGACCGCTGGTTCTCAAACCTTTTTGGCCACTAGATTAGAGTGGCAAATTTGACTATGCGACCACCCTCGGGAAATGTTATTAAGAACTTTTATTTGCTTGCAGGAGCACTTCCCACATCTAACTCTCACGGAAAGAGTCTTGATGATGTGAGTACGTGTGTCTGGCTCAGAGTTAAGCACAGATGTCCCTGGGTGCAAGATTTGGGTCAGATTCACTTATTGTCAGGACATTGACTGATCCCTTCTTTATAAAGCTATTCTTTAAACTGCTTTTGCTTTGTAAACTGTTTTGTGTGTGCGTGTGTGTGTGTGTGTGTGCGCAGGCAAGCACTCAGACAGATGCGATGCGGCTCCCCGTGGCTCATCGGCGGAACATGAAGAACAAGGCCATCATGTGTCGACCGTTTACACACAACCAGGAGACACTGTGCAACCTCCCAACCCAGACCACACACACACCAGCAGGTACAACCCAGACCACACACACACCAGCAGGTACAACAAGAACACACACACACACCAGCAGTCTCCAGCTGGTCAGAAGGACATGTTGGTAGTTTATGTTCAGGTTTAGTCCTAACTTTAGTTCTCTATGTCCACAGGCTTCTCTGGGTGTAGTTTCACCACCACTATAAACGAGGAGAAGGTGAAAGTGGTGCTTCTTCCCATCCCTGTGCCAGTCTTCATACCCGTGCCCATGAACATGTACTCCCAGTACACGCCGGTTCCCATGCCGATGCCCATTCCTGTATGTTGTGCCGGTGTGATGCTTCATGATGTCACTGATGCCCTCTCGTGACGCTGGACACGTTAGTGAGGTGTATGTTTCCTCTGACAGGTCCCTGTGCCTGTGGTGTTACCGTCCGCCCCGAGTGGCTCACAGTCCAAGGAACCACATGACCCACTCGTCCAATCACAGGGCATTGCTGAGGAGGTTGAGGAAGTTGAGAAGGACAAACCTGTCTCCCATGGAGGTATGGAAAACTAGTTTTACCCACTTAGGTTTGAATGGTCAGTCAGGATCATTTCCTCCTCAGGGTGTACATATGTACATAGTGTGTAAACAGGTTCACATGTATTCCATTTGTCGTTTCAGACCAGGGAAGTACTTACAGTGGTGATTTGGAGTCTGAGACTATCTCCACCCCTCTTAGCTGGGAAGAGGAATCCAACCCTGCACCCAGCAGTCAGCGAGGGGGGGGTCCAGTGGCTGTGGACCCCCCCAGCAGCTCTGAGCCGGGGGCCATGGACTTGGAGGCTGACATCCCCACTGGTGAGATGGAGGTGCTGTTGACTCCAGTGCTTGCTTGGCTTGTACTGTAATATTTCTCTTGTAAGCTACAGTTTTATAAGCTGTCTAGTCATGTGCCTCTCCCAAACAGCAGTTAAGTAGGACACTGGTAATGCCAGCATGTATCGTTGTACCAACTGTGGGAGCTGGACTCTCGTTGCAGAGCGGTGTGACGCCTCTGAGAGGGCTGTCCTCAGGAAGCAGCAGAGGCTGGCTGGACGTAAACGACCCAGAGAAGGTTTCTCTCCCGGCAAACGGGTATGTCATCTAGCACAGCCCCCCCCAGAGTTCAAATTGGATTTTAGAGAGAAATCTAAAAAATATTTGTGTGTGTGGTCCGCAGAGCCGGAAGAGAGCTTGCTCTGGGGAGGGGGGCCACGCTGTTTCGTCCTCCCGGACTAGAAAGCTGCACCATGCCTACGGGGTGCAGGCCTGGAAGACCTGGGTGCTACAGAGGAAACAGCAGCCAGACTCAGAATCCACCAGTAAACCAGGTGAGAGGCCAGAAAACCTCCTGACATGTGTCCGAGTCGCGGTTCAGACATGAACACATTTTCGTAACGCGTGTCTCTCGTTTCTTGGTTCGGTTGGCAGACGGGCCGGCGGTTCTGAAGGAGGACTTCTTACAATGCGACTCCGCTGAGCTCAGCGACGGTCTCTGCCACTTCATCACCGAGGTCCGTCGACCCAACGGAGGGCCTTACACGCCCGACAGCATCTTCTACCTCTGCCTGGGCATCCAGCTGGTAGGAGCCCCGTGCCACGCCAACACCTCAGTGCCACGCTAAGGACCACCTCTGGTTTACATTTCTCTGTTACTCTCCCCCCCCACTCTAGTATTTATTTGAGAACGGGAGGATCGAGAACATCTTTACGGACGAGTTGTACAGCCGCTTCACCGTGGAGATCACCAGGATCCTGGAGCGCTGGAGACCGACGCTCTCCCCCAGCGGTACGGCTCGTCTGTGTCGTATCCTGTTTGGTGCTACGGCGGGATACGTCCCACTGCAGACCGACTACCATTGCTGTTGTTGATTTTGACCAGACGCGGCCATGTTTGTTCTCAAATCTGTTGCTTTCTGTGTGCCCTTGTATACTTTCTTTTCTCGCTCTCTCTCTCTGGCTCTCTCTCTGTCTCTCTCTCTCTGGCACTGCCTGTCTCTCTGTCTCTCTGTTTCTGCCTGTCTCTCTCTGTCTCTGGCTGTCTGTCGCTCTCTCTCTCTCTCTCTGTGTCTCTCTCTCTCTGTGTCTCTGTTTCTGGCTCTCTGCGTCTCTCTCTCTCTCTCAGGCTACCTCTGCTCGCGAGTAGAGGAGGACTACCTGTGGGAGTGTAAGCAGCTGGGCACGTACTCTCCCATCGTGCTGCTCAACACTCTGCTGTTCTTCAGCACCAAGACCTTCCGCTTCACCGACGCCGGCCAACACAGGCGGCTCTCCTTCGCCAACTTCACGCACTGCACCCGCTCACCCAGCAAGACCGACTACCTCAGGTTCAGACCCCCGCACAGAGACCAGGGAACCTCAGGTTGGAAACCCCTTCGCCCGTTCCACAACAATTAAGAGCAGTCGTACACAACGTAGCGTGCGTGCTTCAACATTTTTCGCCGCTGTTTGTTGACACACAGAGCTGTTGCCGGTCTCGCCCGGCAAGAGGAAGATGGAGGAAGAGGAGGGAGACATGGAGATGCCCGAGAACAGGGAGAACCCGCTCCACTGCCCTGTCCAGCTCTACGAGTTCTACCTCTCCAAATGGTGAGGCCTTCAACTGGGTGTCAGTTGTCGATGTTCGTTCGATGTACTCTCAATGTGTGTCGACTGTCTGTGTTCTGTGCCTCTCGGGACATTTTGTCATTTAGCAGCTAGGAGTCAGGTGGCTGAGCGGTGAGGGAATCAGGCTAGTAATCCGAACGTTGCCAGTTCGATTCCCGGTCATGCCAACTGACGTTGTGTCCTTGGGCAAGGCACTTCACCCTACTTGCCTTGGGGAAATGTCCCTGTACTTACTGTAAGTCGTTTTTTTTTTTTACATTTAGTCATTTAGCAGACACTCTTATCCAGAGTGACTTACAGTAAGTACAGGGACATTCCCCCGAGGCAAGTAGGGTGAAGTGCCTTGCCCCAGGACACAACTTCATTACGCACGGCTGGGAATCGAACCAGCAACCTTCTGATTAATAGCCCGCTCATCCACCTGACTACCTTTCCCTTCCCTTGTCCCTGTTCTTCAGCTCGGAGTCGGTGAAGAAAAGAGACGACCTGTTCTACCTGCAGCCGCTGCTCTCCTGCCACCCTGACAGCCCGCGCTGGTTCTCCTCCCAGCCCCTGGATGGCGCTACGCTGGACAGCATGCTCACGCGCATCCTGGCTGTGAGGCAAGTGCACCCGGATGAAGCGCAGCTGCAGCATTCGGGATCCGAGGCCTCCACAGACGACGGCGGGTCACCGTGACGACGGCGGGTCCACCGCGACGACAGACGTGACGCTTTTTTCTTCCGTTGTTTTAACTGACTTCCTGGCTGAAAGAGAACTTTTGGCTTTCAATTAACTTTTTTCTGATGGGAAGGAGAACCATAAGGGTGAAAGAGACATTTTGGCTTCTTGGAAAATCTTGAAGAAAGATGGTGATAAGAGTTCACAATCATACACTGACATTATCATGTGATACTAAACTATGCTATTTAGGTTTAAATATGATTACATGCATTTTTTGTCTGCATTTTTTATTTTTTAAGTATGTATAGAAAGTGGGTCTTCTAAGTTTGTGAGATTGTTTGGTTTAGGTCGGAATCATAATTTTACCAAGCTGCCTTATTCATAAGAGAGCCATCTTGTCATCTACACTAACCAAGATTATCAACATTTTAAAAGTATGTTGTTTGCAGTTGTATGGATTCCTCAGTTGCTGATATGAATCAGAGAAGTGATCATATAAACAACAATTAAAAAGAGAAACGGTCAGATTTACTAGTATTAAATCCATCTTTTCTGTTTGTTTTATGAACAATTGATTTTATTTGATTGTAATGTGTGTGGAAAATCTTTGGACTTACACATTAGACATTTTGTCTAGACCACTATCCCTTGCTTGTACCTTGCGGTAACATCGTGTGGCTCTCAAGCCACTATTGGTTGCCTCATATGACGTTTTTGTCGCCTTCTTACACACTGGTTGCACAATCTCGCCAGTAGTAGGCGATAGATAATCAGATCAACTTTTTGCAGACAACTTTGCTCCACAGAAAACGGACATATGAGAACTGCAGTTCAGAGTTCATATATTAGGACAAAGCTTGCACACTCTTACACCAGCAACTGCGATATTAAGTTTAAATATGAATACTAGTGGTAGTGGCAACCGTTCCGGAAAAACATTCCTTTTTACATCGGAGTCCGTTGGGGAAGGACATGCGGGTACCGTTGGAGCGTGGATTTATTTTTATAACAATAACGTGTTTCGATTAAGTTGTCATAGCCGTTTCAGACTCTGGTTAACCGAACAGTATGCTTACTAGTGAGGTTTTTGATACCAGCGTATATAGGATTACTGTATTGATGTTGTAAACATGTTTCTATTGCTGTTTTTGCATTTCAGATAAGATGTGCGACCAAATTAGTGACGCTGTTCTTGATGCATATCTTACCCAGGACCCTGACTCCAGAGTGGCATGCGGTAAGTTTAGGCCTAGTGTGCCCTATTGTAAGCAGGTTAGGGTTATTCATTTGAAAGCACAAGATAAAAGTTCGACTCTTCATGAATGCAATATGCCACCTTAATGTGCAAACTCAAAAACAGGTAGCCTACTACCATGTGCATCTAGGCAAAAAACTGCTGGTACCTAGTTGACGCTGTTATCGTGTCATGTTACGGCCTTTCTGTTAATATTTTGGTTTCAGAATGTGTGGCCAAGACGGGAATGATCTTACTGTGTGGGGAGGTTACCTCCAAGGGAAAAGTGGATTTACAGACCGTGGTCAGAAACACGGTGAAGAAAATCGGCTACGACGATTCTTCCAAAGGTAAATAAGGATGTGTCTACATCCTTGTCACATTGCATACTTTCTGGGGGTTATGGTTTTATCTCAGTGAGAATTTCTCTGCAGATACGTTAGCTTTAGTTGGGCAACCAGTTCGAATCTCTCCTGTACATGGCTTTGGTTAAAAACGTATTCTATGAGCACACGTTGCTCTTAATTTGATAACAAGGAGTTGGCTGAAGCAGAATCGACTTAGTACCATGTCATCGGGGTTTCCCTGAGCTGCTTAATCCTGCAGGTTTTGATTATAAGACATGCAACGTGCTGGTGGCGCTGGAACCGCAGTGTGCGGAGATTGCAGACTGCGTGTTTGAGGGAAGGGACCAGGAGGACATTGGTGCTGGAGATCAGGTAGGCCTGAAGTTATTGAACCCTACTTGGACCATGCACTTTGGTTTTGCAATACTTAAGGGTTAATAAATGGCCTACCCACCGAAGGTGGGTTTCCTGTATGGTAGTAGTTGCATGCGTAGGCAGTCATAAAATTGTGTGAAACCTAGATTTATAAAGAAAAATGCCAAATATGACAAAATCTAAACGTGCAAAGTTGGTATAAGAATATCCTAACATTCACACAGCTATAATTTGTCTGTCTGCACTGAATTGGTTAAACTCCTCCAGTATAAATGCAGTCCACCCACACCAGCGAAAAGCTAGCTTTAAGTTGGCGTAGCTAGTGGGGAAAGATCAGGACGACCAACGAGCAGCGCGACTACTACGCCTGTAACATTCGCTCGGTATATTGGCTCCACAGAGTGCCCAAGTGTTTAGCAGGGCTGGTTGTCTAACGCCTGTTGTCTTGCCAGGGCCTGATGTTTGGCTACGCCACGGATGAGACAGAGGAATGCATGCCCTTGACCATCCTCCTGGCTCACAAGCTCAACGTCAGGATAAAGGAGCTGTCTCTAAATGGAGAGTGTCCGTGGATACGCCCCGACTCAAAAACACAGGTACGTTTTGAGGGAGGGGGAGGGGGCATCCTTTGGAAGCTTGTGTGCAGGTTGTTCGAAAAAGCCAGCAACTTCTATAAACGGCCTGTTCGATACAGTGCTTATACTCAGGGAGTCAGGTGGCTGAGCGGTTAGAGAATCGGGCTAGTAATCCGAAGGTTGCCAGTTCAATTCCCGGTCATGCAAACTGATGTTGTGTCCTTGGGCAAGGCACTTCACCCTACTTGCCTCGGGGGAATGTCCCTGTACTTACTGTAAGTCGCTCTGGATAAGAGCGTCTGCTAAATGTAAATGTACTGCTCACTCTTAGATCCTAATTCCTTCTCTCCAGGTCACCGTGGAATACCATGACAACCATGGTGCCATGGAGCCAGTGCGCGTCCACACTGTGGTCATCTCAGTCCAGCACAGTCCTGATATCACCCTGGAGGAGATCCGCCGGAGCCTGAGAGAGAAGGTCATCGCGGTGGTCATCCCTGCCAAGTACCTGGACGACAGGACCATCTACCACCTTCTACCCAGTGGGAAGTTCCTCGTGGGTGGGCCACAGGTGAGTTTGAAACAGGCGTGCAAGACTATCCTGGAAAGAAATAAGGGGGCGCCCCAGTAGTTCAGTGGGTAAGAGTGTGTGTACCATTTAAGGCTCATGGGTTCAGTTCCAGGCCAGTTCCTGCTTGCCTCCCTTCATTTTGATATCAGCCAATAATCGTGGTGTGTGGGTGTGTGTTTTCCCTTCTGCGGATAGAGTGATGCAGGACTCACGGGCCGCAAGATCATAGTGGACACTTACGGAGGTTGGGGTGGCCACGGAGGTGGGGCCTTCTCAGGGAAGGACTACTCCAAAGTGGATCGCTCCGGGGCCTACGCCGCACGCTGGGTGGCCAAGTCTCTGGTGAAGGCCAAGCTCTGCAGGAGAGCCCTGGTTCAGGTGAGCAGCAGTAAAAAGTGGGTCTGGTCTGTAAAACACACAGGTGTGTGTGTGTGTGTGTGTGTGCGTGCGGTTATGCGCTCAACTTGTGATTTTTCCACCGTGGCCTTGATATTGTTTGCTCATCACATAAGAGGTCAACTGATGCTATGGACCTTCTACCTCTCGGCTTGCCCAGGTCTCTTACGCCATTTCTGTGAGCCACCCACTGTCCATCTCTGTGTTTCACTACGGCACATCGACCAGGGATGAAGACGAGCTGCTGCAGATCGTCCAGAAGAACTTTGACCTGAGGCCTGGGGTCATCGTGAAGTAAGTAGGGGGTCGGATGGCTGAGCGGTTAGGGAATCGGGCTACCTATCAGAAGGTTGTCGGTTTGATTCCCGTCTGTGAAAATTAACGTTGTGTCCCTGGGCAAGGCACTTCACCCTGCTTGCCTCGGGGGAATGTCCCTGTACTTTACTGTAAGTCGCTCTGGATAAGAGCGACTTATAAGCGTAAATGATGAAGGAAAAAAAAAAGTACTGTTGCTGAGAGAGCTGGTCATGTTCCTTGCATCGAGGCATACAGGTTCTTTGTATGCCTGACTTATGAGTAGGCTGTAGAGCCAGTCTGATGTGTTTGTGTGTTTTGTCCTCAGGGAGTTGGGTCTGAAGAGGCCTATCTACCAGCCCACCGCTTGCTATGGGCACTTTGGCAGAGATGAGTTTCCATGGGAACAGGCCAAGCCCCTGGCGTTTTGAGACGAGTTGAACCTTTCCGATTTTTATTCAGTAATTCAGTAATCAATGACAGGGTATCATAGTGTGTTCATCTAGCAGACACTTTTATCCAAAGCAATGTGCAGGGGGGATTTGAACCTGTCACCTCTTGATCTGTAGTCAAACTCTCTAGCTACTGAGCCATAGGTCATGGGAGTAAAAGATTCAGTTACTTAATTAACTCCCTGGTCTTGTAATTCTCTCCTGAAAATGTGTAAACTAGATCTAGTTACATAGGTGGAATGTTAATGGATGTTAATGTCATAGAAGAATGTAATTGTCTTTAGGACAGGTGTTTTAATAATTATATTTTGTGTCTTTTTATGTTCTATTAGTTTTTTTTATCTTTAGTCTTGTTCAAATGTGTTAATGTAGGTAATTGTACTGATCAATTGTTCCCCATACTGTAGTTGAACAGGCTTCTTATCTAAATGAGATTTTATCTCAATGAGAAACAACCTGTATAAACAACGACATAATAAAATGCCTAGAATAATGATAGATTCTCAAACTTGGAATCATACTACATTTGCTTTTCTTTAAAAATGTCTGAGCAAGTGGGGGCAGAACCTGGAATATACACATGTAATCATGTAGGGAATAATTTTACAGCTATGTTGTGATGTCTCTCCTAATCAACTTTGTGGCCATGTGCTGTACATTGTTCTTTTCACCGAAATATCATAAAAAATCTACCTGAATGTCTTGGTATCATTTAATCTTGTGATTTTAGGTAAAACAAACCATCTGTCATGAATTCATCATGGTTTAGTTGTTGCAAGTAGATCCGGTTTTACAGTAGCACCTGGATTATAAACGGATTTCTGGGTTATTGTCGCAAATACGTATGTATTTATATGATGTCATAAACTACATTGCATGTCTAAAGTACTGAAGTATCACATGAAGTCATCCTGCATGTGGTATTACCGCTAGGGGGCGGTAAAAACCCGTGCATGTTGCAAGGGGAGGACTAGTTGAGAATGAAGTTACGTTTAGTGAAGTTATAGGCATACGTTTCCATTTTCAATCATTATACAAACATTTACGAATTGTTTGAAGTTAATCGTTTATTCAATGTTTAACTACACCTTTCAACAACATAATAGTTATTGGTCTGACCGTGTGCTGTTTTTCCTACGCTGATCCTGATTGGTTGAAAGCTGAACAAAACGGACGTCTTTAGTTAGAGCGGTACACAAGAACCACGAACTTTACTTCAGTGAAATATTCGTAACAGGTGCTGATGACATCTCCGTACAACTTGGTTGTACTCGTATCAGCGAAGGAACCGAGTGTGAAACGATAGTGGAGGAACCATGAGCACTTTTTTGTTTAGCATTCGCTCATATTTTCATGTATATTTTGGGTTCGAAAACTAAAGTTGAATCATTTAAAAAGTGAAAGTCAACATGTTGGGTGATGGGGGAGTCTACGCTGCGAAGAAAAGAAAGAAACCGGCCCAGAAAATGTAAGACGTTTTTTATTGTGTAAAAATGCAATCGAGTGGTTAAAAGTTCAATATCATGTAAAATGGACGTGGGTGGGACACTGTAATCATCCACAAACACCACTCCACAAGGCTAATATAAATTACCAAACTAACTTTTATATGAACCCTGTTAAAATCACTGTTGGGAGGGTGTGCGTGAAGAGGATAGGAACCCTGACAGGGGTAGGAAGCTGGGAGCGAGTTTCCGAGTCAAAGAAAGCTCAATTTGTTCATGGCATGGTTTAAAACAGAACGTTGTTCAGATTTAAATGAGTATTATAGTAACATAACTGAATCACGTACGTAAACTCTTTACTTGAGTCTACTATCTTCCAACTGTATCTCCCAATGCCTCGCTTTCTTTCATCCATCCGTCCATCCATCCTCCTTCAGATCAGTGTGTTTTGACAGGCAGCGATGGCAGATGTTGCTTGTCTAGGCTTGTCCCGGAAGAATCACCACGCAGCTAGTTGTTGTAGTGACAATGGCTGGCGCTGTCGAGGCAGACCGACACAATATAGCCACGTGAAATCTTGAGATGCTGTCATTCTATGTACAAAGTTGTTGTACAACAACCAAACGTTTTTGTGTACAGTCCTACACAAATATGATTTCCTAAATTAAGTCTGTATAGTTCCAGTGTTTCCCATTTCCAATTCCAATATCTCCGTTTTCATTGTGGCAACAAAATAACATTCGTACTGATTTGTGAATGCTTTGTTTTGGCAACACTATAGTTCCAAAGGATGCTGAATGTCAAGTGTTCGCTGCCTCCACCATAGCCAGATTACTGAAGAGCAGTCGGCTTCACAACCCTCAGAGCGTTTCTAGATGTCTCGCTGCCTGAAGGGCTCTGCGTGTCTGACTCAGTCTAACTAAACGGCAGCCGTTGAGCTCAGTCACAGTTCTAGCTAATTGTCGAGGATTAGTAACTGACGATTTCACCTAAATGTCATGGCTCCCAAAATAACACGCAGGGTTGTGTATTTGACACATCTGAATGAAACATCCAACAGCTGGTATGAGCTTTGTTAAAATGTAAAAAAGACTAAGAGAAAACTGTTGTCAGTGTGGTCCTTTGGTCAAATATAGTTAAGTGCATCAACTGTCAGTTTCTCAGGGGGAAAAAAAGACTTCTCAGGGGGAAAAAAAATGCAGAACAGCTAGGCTACTCATGCCGTCCCTGTGCCCCAGTGTGAAGCCCTCGGTCGTGGAGAGTCCCGCGAAGACAAACCCGTCTAAGCGTCACCGCGACCGTCTCAACGAGGAGCTGGAGCGCCTGACTAGCCTCCTGCCCTTCTCTCAGGAGGTCAAAGGTCGTCTGGACAAACTCTCCGTTCTCAGGCTCAGTGTGGGATATCTAAAGGTCAAGAGCTACTTTAATGGTGAGTGACACCACACACACACACGTTTACACGCACACACACTCACGGTTGGAAGGCAGGGCTGTTAACCTGCTAGTTCTTGGTTGCATCAGCTGTTTACGTTTGATGTGTGTAAAGTGCAGGCTAGGAGTCAGTGTTTGTGTGTGCATGTCAGTCAGAGAGAGAGAGTATCTGACAATGTCAACGATGAATGGCACCTATAAAACCAATACAGAACAGATCGATCTCCAGCCCGTGTCCCTGACCTGACCCAGGCATGAAGTGAGCACTTGACCTCGGCCCCCGGTTGATACGACTGACCCCTGCTCCTGGCTGCCTAGGAGGAAGGGGGACAGGACGGGATAGCACAGATAACGAGTTTCATCGTGCGTGTGTCTCCTTTCCCTACACGTGTGTACATGCTCATCTCGCATGACTAATAAAGTTTTCTTCTTCTTTGGAAAGGCGCTCTGGCTCAGCTGTCTGTCCTCATCTGCTCTGTGTCTCAGGTTGGAATTATCCGACGGAACATCAGAGCTGAGGGGGGGGGGGGGGGGGGGGGGAGGAGGTGCTCTGAAGCATGGTGGCACGAAATGAAGGCTTGTGATAAGGGCGCCCCACAAACTTCAGTCACACAGCCTGCCCGCAGTCGTAGGTCGGTGCGGACTAGTCAGGTGACTGATCCTTGTCCAATCAAAACATTTCACCTGGAAACGACGTGTGTCTGGTGGCACCCAGTCAGGGTTTGGAGGTGCGCGTGAAAGGATTCCCATTGTGAGGAGGATGTGATGAAGAACACACCCTGGGAGAAAAAGCGCTGAATCAGTGCTTTCTGCGCTCTCCTCCCCTCCAATCAGAGCTTTGTGGGTGGGTCGTCATTCCACTCCCAGAGTTCTGTGTTACCTGGCAACCAGGGCATCTATGGGCCTACTGGGGTGTGCTCTGAGACTGAAGAACAGGTCATAACTGGAATGAAAACTAACCACAGCAGCTTTGGAGAGCAAGGCTTTCTGGGAAATGTAGTTCCCAGTGAACTAAAAAGACAGCACAGTGCTGTTCACTCTCTCTAATGAGACACTGCCATAGGCAGGTCCCCAAGTAGCATTGGATATGCCCACGGCAACCAGGTTCCATGGCAACCATCCAACACTATCCCATAATAGCAATCAGTCGCAGTTTGGATCTGTGGGACAGTCATAGAGATTGATTGAGCTTGATAATAATAATTTATTAAAATGATGTCTTTTACTTCAATTAAGTCACTAGATTCGTCGCTTATACTAGAAACGAGTCCAACAAGATTTCCAATTTAAAAACAAGGTTTTCACTCTCAGTAAGATGGCCACGTTGTGCAGCATGCCATGAAGGGAGAGGTGGACTGGATGACCTTGTCTTCACTCACCTGCAGACAGCCACATCAGCCAGAGGGTGGGGCGGGAGTCATCTCCATCTCTCTTAGACACTGGCTGGACTGTGGACTAACAAAAGGTTTGTGACTAAGAAGTGTCGGCCATTTTGTTGATCCGAGAGTTTTACAAATGGATTCAATCCTTAGCCATGGCTGATTTAAAGGTCAACTGAAAAAGAAAGTGCTGTATTTTATGATGTAAATTATATTAGACGTAGATGGCTAAGATATGACCATTTCTTAAATTATTTTAAACTGTGTAGCCATTCAAATCATCAAATATATGTTTATCACAAGAAAATTCACATTTAAAGCTTGGTTAATTTACTTGTTATAGAGCAGCTGGTTAGATTTTGTGATCATCAACACATTTAACAGTTGTAAAATATATATATTTAACACTTAAAATACCACATTATTGTGATATGTAACATGAAACAGAATGTTTTACGGTTCAGCAGGAACGTATTCAAGTTCGCTAGCTATACGTTGTTTTGGCTTTGTTCTTCAAAGGAATCGTCAGGGGCAGGTATTGTTTGTGTTTAGTTTCCAGCGTGCGAAGGAGTCAGCGATCCCTAGCGCCACACATCAGCAGCTAGCCTGCTGAAGAACAGCGTGACCCAGAGACCCAAAGAGGGGCGGGACATACGCTGAATACAATTCTGCAGTAAGAGAAGCGCTAAATGGTCCTGAGTATTTGCAGCACACTTTGGGCTTGTAAACGCAGGAACAGCACAAGCCAGTCAGGTAGACAAACAGGAAGGGAGCAGGGAATTATATATTATAAATCCACCACTTGATAATCGTCCCTGTTAAACAATACACGGTAACTTAGTTACAAGCTTACTTCTCTACGTACCAAAATGTCACCAGTATAATTTATATTGACGTGTTGATTAGCTTCACTGCTCCTTGTGTCTCAGGGACTTGTCGCTGGTGGAGCCCCCTGCTGGTTGCAGCGTGGACTGTGGTTAGCGTGTCAGTTCTGTTTGTGCTTATCTTCCCTTTGTTTCACCATCATTAGTCGCTCTCCTGAGATGGTGTGTTCCCACAATGCATCACGTCAACACCAGCATCCCACAACCCCTTTCTCTCTCCTTCTCTCCCTCCCTTTCTGTCTCTCTGTCATGCTCTCTCTCCCTCTTTCTCTCTCTCCCCTCTGTCTCTCCTTTTCTCTCTTTCTCTCGCTCTCTCTCTCCCCCCTCTCCCTCTCCTTCTCTCCCTCTCTCTCCTTCACTCTCTCTCTCCCCTCTGTCTCTCATTTTCTGTCTCTCTCTCTACCCCCTCTCTGTCTCTCCCCCCCCTCTCTCTCTGTATCTCTCCCCCTCTCTCTCTCTCCCCCTCTCTCTGTATATCTCTCTCTGTCTCTCTCCATCTCTGTCTCTCTCTCTCTTTCTTTCTCCACAGTCTGTGTCCTTAAAAGCAGAGCCGTCCTTGTCTCTCATTGGTTGCTGCAATGTAAACACGACCATTGTCGGAGCCATCTGAGGTGAGAAAAGCAGAACACAACTAAACCATCCATATGGAAACAGGTTGATCAAACTGGAACAGAAACTATCTGTGCCTCTTCTGAAGGTAGAGAGACTATCAGGGGCAGTTCTTAGTTCAGAGAGTTGTCTGTCCTGTTGCAGAAGGGGGTTATCGCTGTCGCCATGGAGAGCCCTTATCCAATAAAGTATCTTTGGTAGCAGCGGTTGCTATGGGAATTATCGGATCCTAGTGCGGAATGGGGAGGTTTGTTATTGTTTTTTAATGGAAAGTATGGAAGTGCAGGCCTGTGCAAAAGTCAAGCAGGAATTTAAAAAGTCAAATGCTTTTAGAAATAATCAAATGAAAAGACAAAAGTTTTTTTTAAAGTTTAACTTTTATACAACTGCACAAATACAGAAGGCAAAATGTTTTATAGCGAAGGAAATATTCATATAAACAATATTTGGCGCCTAAGACTTCAGCACAGTACATTCACACCAGTCTGCAAACCTTTTTGTTCACTAGTCCCCCTGCGCTTGTTGTTATCCCCCCCCAAAAAATCTCCATTTAGGAAGTTGACTAAAGGAACATTCACCTAATGCAATTCTAAACCATTATTCTGCCAGAGGTTAGACAACACTGAAGGAACTGATGGTCTATGTCTGTGCGAATCCTGCAGTGAAACCTAAGCTGTCCCTGTTTGCCAGCCTGAATGAAGGATTAAAGGGAACGAATATAGAGAAATACAATATCACTACTAGACTAATGTAATGTTCTCACGCAAGGAGTCTGACACCCTCTCTTAGAGGGAAGGAGGATGACCAGGGGGAGGAGAGAGGGAGATAGAGGGGAGGAGGAGGATGATGACCAGGGGGAGGAGAGAGGGAGATAGAGGGGGGGAGGAGGATGATGACCAGGGGGAGGAGAGAGGGAGATAGAGGGGGGGAGGATGATGATGACCAGGGGGAGGAGAGAGGGAGATAGAGGGGGGGGGAGGAGGATGATGACCAGGGGGAGGAGAGAGGGAGATAGAGGGGGGGAGGAGGATGATGACCAGTGGGAGGAGAGAGGGAGATAGAGGGGGGGAGGATGATGATGACCAGGGGAAGGAGAGAGGGAGATAGAGGGGGGGAGGATGATGATTACCAGGGGGAGGAGAGAGGGAGATAGAGGGGGGGAGGATGATGATGACCAGGGGGAGGAGAGAGGGAGATAGAGGGGGGGGGGGGGATGAAAGGGAGATTGAAAGAGGAAGTGACCCCTTAAAACTAGTGGCAGTTGCATTTTCTGGAGGGAATGAGGTTATGAAAGCTGGGCTCGGAGAGTGAAACTCTAGTTATGGTCTCTTTCTGAAGTCTGGGCCATGAGAAAATATGATCCTAACCCTTGTGCTGCCTTCGGGTCACATGACCCAAAGGTTCACAACGAACCATCGTTGTGTTAACCCAATTTTACCCAATACAAAAACAAATAAAAAGCATTTTCTTTTAACCTTCGCAATGTGGGGGTCTGAGACAGCCCGACGGTTAAAAGAAAATGCTTCACTTTGTTTTTGTATGCGGTAAAGTTGTCGCAATACGACGGTGGGTCACAATGACTGATGGGTCAGAATGACCCGAAGATAACACAAGGGTTAAGTCGAAGAGTGCATCTTCGTATGTGTGGTAGGTGAAGAGTTGTAGACTTTTTATAGGAATATCTGGAAGTAATGTTTTACTCTTCCAAGTGCCTGGATCTCTCATGGTGTTTGCTGCCCCCTGGTGTACGTCATGAGTACTGCAGCTAGGCTATGTCTCCACCTTGTGGTGGAACACTAAAGGTCTACTGCAGGTCAGAAACAGTTGAGTTGCATTATTGTATGGGTGACTATCAATAATCCTTGTTTTTTGATAGTGTATATAGTACATGTATTATCGACTTATCAACTTTTTTTTTTATTAGTCTCTAGGATACTCCTTTCAATCTGAAATACTCCACCAATTGGTATTTAGGAATGTTTGGTATTTTGACACAACAGATGGTTCCCTGTTACCCCATTCCACTTAAGCTCGGACTCTGAAAGCAGATATCCCAGAGAGATGGACTCCAGACTGCTGGCTAGCCAGCCACAGCACACCCCCCTGGGGGGAATGAATGGAAAGCTGCTTTCTACATGGTTTCCAAGCCGGTTTATCGGGACAGATAACTCAACCCTGCACTGAATCCAGAAACCAAAATGAAATTCTGGTTTGAGGTCTTTTGGTTTGAAGAAGATCGGTGCTTTGTCTGATTGTGCCTTGAAGGGACGACCGCTCTGATGTGCAAGTAGCAGGAGCTGTTTGGCATCCTGCAATAGGTTAGAACATATGGACACACACACACACACACACACACACACACTGGGCTCTGGCACTGGGGATATCTGTAGTGCCCTGTGAGAGTTGTGTTCTCTGGGGGGTCACCTTGAATCTCTGAGGCAGGACCCCGCGAGCCCTCTCTCCTCTGGGGAGATGCCCCCCTCTCCTCCAGCTCTCCCCCTGGTGCACACTCCCTCGTCCCCCGCTCCCATCCTCTGTCACCTCTGCCGTGAGGACGCCCTGGGAATACCAACTGGGAATCCATCTGTCCATCCGTCCTACCCATCTATCCATTATCCACCCATCCATCCATTATCCATCCATTTATCTATCCATTCATCCCTCCGTCTATATCTGTCTTTCAGTCTGTCGGTCTGTTGATGTACGTGTATCTAAGTTACTGTTACTGTAATGAATGTGCAGATGCTTATTCATCTGTTCATTTGAAGTGTGCAGATTCATAGTATATGTTATTAGAATAATGCAAATGCCACACTGAAGCAGGAACCTGCCCAATATCTGTGAATTATTTTAATTTAGTCTCAAAAAGCAAATTGATTGACATATGTATAATTGCCTGGAAGGAGACCTGTAATTGTCTGCTTTCATCATAATCTCTGAAATGATTTTTTTGTTCAATCAGTCCCACTTACCAAGAACCACATATTCATTTTTCCTAGAATTTTTGGAGAGACATTGTCAAAGAAATTATTCACCAATTTTCAATCAGCGATTCGTCAGTGTTTAATGGTAATTGAATTTTGATTTAGGGCAATTATTCCTCATTTAAGGTTATTTGCCTTCATTTGAAATTTTAATGGGTTCTTTTGGATGAGTGAAGAGAGTGTTTTGGTTGCAGAGGGCACTCTCCCCTCCAGGCACATCCGTTCAGATTACCCAGGGTTCTGTGCACCGAGGACACGGTGTAAATTAAAAAAGTCTGTGTCTCTTTCGGCTTTGCTATTGTATGTTGAGACGGAATAGTGGCGTGTGAGGGAGATGATAATGAAACAGCACTTTCTCAGTGTAAAGTAGTCTGGACACGCTGTACAAGCGAGGTGGCGATAATACAATGAATCAATTGTAAAGAGGAAAAAAACGACAACTAAAAACTGCCACTGGCAATTTAGGGACAATTGATTTGCGAACTGTGCCTTTAAATGTCCTCCTCCACAATCATTTGCATAGTTAACATGCCAGACAACATTCTCACTAATATATGTTCCTGTCCACAGTCCTATATGAATTTCTATTTGTTCTAATCCAATGTACAGGTGCGCAGGAAGGAGTTTTCATTGTTACCTTAGAGCACCTAAACATTGGCATTTTTCATGCTTTATTAGACAGAGAGAGAGAGAGATAGAGAGAGAGAGAGACAGAGAGAGACAGAGAGAGACAGAGAGAAGGAGAGAGAGAGAGAACGAACAATTTTGAGCAAAGGGCCAAGGGCGGATTCCAAACAGAAGCCTCTACTGTTCAGGTATTCTCACCACCACTTAATCGGTGATCGTGTCGCAGGAGAAACGCCCCTGTTTGATCCTCTCATGCAGTCTCTACGAGGAGACGCCTCACAGTGTTCGACAGGATCCCACTTCTCTGTTCGGACTCTCAGGTCTGGGCAGGGATGGGGGAGCCGGGGTTTGGAAGCTGGAGATAAGCGTGCATGAATCTGGTAATAAGGATGAGGGGGGGGGGAGACTGAGCCCATGGCTTCAGGATTCAGTGCACAGAGTGTCAGACGTCACAGGTCTGATTGTTTTGACACCCCGTTAAGAAATTCAAGAAGAGGATGGCCGGCTCATGAAATTTGCAGACCCTGATTGAATTTATGATATTTTCATAAAGGCCATCAACTGTGTCTCCCCGTAGGGGGGGAACTGACAGAGAGACAGGTTTGGGGGAGAATGGTAGGGGGGCCTTCTCTCTTTCTCTTTCTTTCCTCCATCACAGACGGTGTGCTAATGCCCTCTCTCCCTCTCTGTCTCTCTCTCATTATCTCTCCCTCCGTCTCTCCCTCTCTCCCTCCCTCCCTTCCTTCCTTGTGCTCGGTCTGTGGAGCAGCTTTCAGAGTGACGAGCCAAGCTGGGAGAGACAGAGGAATTGTCCATCCGTCCATCTATCTGTCCATTTGACTGCCTGCCTGCCTGCCTGCCTGCCTGCCTGCCTGCCTGCCTGTCTGTCTGTCTGTCTGTCTGCCTGTCTGCCTGTCTGTCACACCTGCCACATTCTGTATGCAGATCGCCTTGCATCACTGGATTCATCAGAAGAATCTGAAATGTGATGTCTGTTTTGTATCACTCACATTTTCCTGACAGTATTCTTTCTGCAGTGAAGCACACTTTCTGACCTTAATATCCACAGTCCGTCCTCTCCACAGCCTCTTTGTGTTAATGGCTCCTCTTTGTGTTAATAATAAATAGCTGTTGATAAAATAATCAATTTCTAATGTCCCTTTCAGATCTGCTTCTCTCTTTGAACAGATTCGTTTGTCAGGGCAATGCCACCTCAAACACTCCTGACTTAATTATTAAACTGTCTGAAAAATTCATACCACACTTTTAGGATGCAAAAACCATCATCCGTTCAATGAAATTTAGGAAGGATGCAGGGAAATTAAATATTCAGCTTACATATTTTCTTTTACATTTTATTTATACATATTTTTTTGCTTCAAAAGGGAAAACAGATGCATGTGGAAAAGCCGAATAAATCCTCCAGTGATAAAATACAGCCACTGTCAATGATTTACACCAGAGGTTCCTAGGGACTTTACACATTTATGTTTAATCACATTCTGGGAATTTGAATACAATCATCTGGCTGGCATTTGTACCCCAGCCCCTGGCTAGGCAATTAAATAGTGAGAAAAAAAGTTTTCACAGAAAAGAAAAAAAGAGAGAGAGAGAACGTTTCAAACATCTGAACAGTGAGAAGTGTGTTTCGAGTCCGTTTGGGAGCCCAGCTTTGTGCGCAGTTCCTGCTTCTGGCTGCTTCTCCAAGAGGTCGAACATCGAGCTGACTCTCTGTGGATTTATACCACACGGTCTCATACACTTTAGATTGGTTCCCATCAATGTTTAACAGTCGCTTAAAACGTGCTTCTTTGCTCATCTGTAATTTAAGAATTCTCCCGCACCCCTACTCTATCCCCCCTATCATTCCACCCAACACAAATGCTTTTTGTTTGCAGGCTGTCGTTGTGTTGTATTATTCAGATGGGGATCAAACAGATAGGCCTCTCTCATCTTCTCTTCCTGGTTCATCGTCACACAGTAGATTATTAGGCCTGCTGCTCCAAACACCACCAAGGATCACTTTCGCCACTTCACACCGACTGGGAAATGCAACGCGTGCACACACACACACACGTGAGTACACGCGCACCACATGATCTGTGGTTAAGGAAGGAGTTCTTTTGTCCTAAGGAGTCCCTAGGCAAGCATAGCCTTGTAATGAACCGCAATACTGCATTTGGATTGGGTGGGAAAGCTTAGCCCCATTGCTACTACTGTATCTGATTCTCTTCCTGCTCCTCTTAAAGAGTAGAATGATAAAAAAAAAAACTGCTCCGAATCGTCTACAAGGTAGACACCTGTCTCCTGCAGGTAATGAGGAGTATGCCGTTCTAACCAGTCGCGACGTATGGAGGGAGGGGGGGGGGGGGGGGGGGCGACCGAAAGTAACCATGGCAACCTTCTTTTCTATCACCCAAGAAATTGTCAGGAGAAACTGCGAGAGAGAGACAATGAGGGAGAGAGGGAGAGACAATGAGAAACAAATCCTCCCTGTCTCGACGCTCGTACGGCAGAACACCTCTTTGTTGTTGTTTGTTCTGGGCGTGTTTGTGTTCGTTGAGACGTCCAGCTCCAGGAGGATTGGAGGAGGGGGTGTAGTGAGGGGAGAGGTGGAGGATTGGAGGAGGGGGTGTAGTGAGGGGAGAGGTGGAGGATTGGAGGAGGGGGTGTAGTGAGGGGAGAGGTGGAGGATAGAGGAGGGAGATGGAGGGAGTGTGAGTGGAAAGGTGGAGGAGTGGACATAAAGTAAGGGTAGTGGGTCGGAGAGAGGGAGCGGGGTGAGGGGCGGAGGGGTGAGGGGCGTAGGGGAGAATATGTTTTAAACATAAACCGCATGCAGAATTGATGATGATGCGTTGCTGCGGTGACAGACTATGGCTTATGATGCCCTACACACACACACACAAACACACACACACCCAAGCAAACACACACACACACACATGCATGGGTTGGGAGGTGAAGCCCTAGGGCCTTGCTCTCGGGCTTCTCATCTAGAGAGGGCAAATTTACTCCTCTGATTTATGGAAATGCAGATATGGCTTTTATTATTCCCCCTGTCAGTACACACTCTAAAACACACACAAAAAATACACAAACACACACACACACATGAACATACAAGTAGAGTTTGCAGACAGAAAGCAGACACAGGCCCACCCTCCTTAAGACGTGGAGGCAAATCTCTATCGAGGAAAATGAAGGACAAAAGAGGGTCGAACAAGTTAGAAATGTGTCAGGTCTGCAGGGGATATGGTGATTCAATTACATACGTGTGAGTGTGTGAGTGTGTGTGTGTGTGATTGTGTGTGTGTGTGTGTGTCAGGAACGCTGACAATCGATTGATATTGTTGAACTTGGCCAATTTTAACGTTTAACATTTTATTGTCCTTTTTATTTGCACAAAAAGACACACTCATCAAAAGACGTTCATACCATCAGTTGTTTTTATTGAGTTATCATAAAATATATAGCGGTGATATTTATTATTTATCATACGATTCGATTTCCATTTATGGAAACAGAAACATAACTACTCTACACACACCAGGAGTACCATCTGACTCCACTTTCTACACAGAAAACATTGACACCGATTTCCACAGCTTCACTGGATGTGTGTGGGTGCTTTGTTTTGCTTAGATGAACGTGTGCATGTGTGTGTTTCATGCATGACCGGCTGTGCATTTTTGGCAGCGACCTGTCGGAAAATGCAAACGCAGGGATGCGTCAAGCAGGACCAAAGAAGAAGAGCCTGTTCAAGATCCTGCCCACTGAGTTGGGAGATCTGCGGTGTTGAAGGAGAAGATACGAGGTGGGAGAAATGCTAATGTGACGATGCCCTCCTTGGACTGCTCCTTCAGACGACGGGAAGCCGCCCCAGAGCCTGAGAGTGTCGAGGTGGAGGGACACGGCGAAGGAACTCAATCTGGAGCCCGAGTCACGGTGTTCTGCAGGGCGTGTGTGTGTAAGCTTAATCCACTTCTCCATAGATGCGAGGTGAGGATGGACAACAGGGGGAGGGATGGGGGGAGGGAGGGATAAGGAGAGGGAGGGGGATAGGGGGATAGGGGAGGGAGGGAGGCAGGGAGGGATAGTAAAAGAGGAGGGGAGGAGGGGAGTTGAGGAGGGAAGAGGAGAGGAGGAGAGTTGAGGAGGGGAGGAGAGAGGAGGAGAGTTGAGGAGGGGAGGAGAGTTGAGGAGTCTTGCTGCTAGCACACTGAGATAGTGATGGTTTTATGTTCTGTGCCTATTGAGGTACAAACACATTACTAACACACTCACATGTCACCTGGTCTTCACTTCTGAGACTCTAACGCATCAATCATCTCCTGTTCCCGTGGTGACGCCTCTTCCAGACCCTCATCACACACAGACACTTAACTGCTAAAGCTCTCACCTCCCCACTCCTCTCTCTCATTCCCTACTCACACCTCTATCTGGAACCCCCCTCTCAATCTTTCTCGCCTCCCTCCTTCCTCCTCTCCTTTATGTCTCACTCCAGTTCTCTTCTCTCTCCATTCTGGAGTGGCCTTCATGGCCCCCACCCTAAGCATTGTCCCTTCTCCCTCCTCCCCCTTTCTTCTCCCACCTTGTCCACCAAGCCCTCCCCCTTCCCTCCCCCAGCCCTCCCTTCCTCTTTCTCCTCTTCCTCGAGAGCAGCATTTAGTGATTAATGCGAGTTTTAATTGTCATGCTCACTTTTATGCTCATTAAAGTGTATTATGCAGCAGTTTGGGTATTGAAGTTCAGCGAGAAATTTCATGCATACTGATGAGAATGCAAATGAGGCCCGGTATGAAATCCCTGGGTGTGTGCTTGTGTGTGTGTTTACCCGTGTGTGTGAGTGTGTGTGTGAGTGTGTGTGTGAGTGTATGATCCCCAGGAGCCGGCAGAACTGTTGGTTATCACCCTCTGTAGTCTTCTTAGCTGAGCAGACAGAGAAGAGGCCAGCAGCTATAGAAATCATCCTAATGGAGGTTAGAGAGAATCTTTTATTGCCATGTGGCTGAAAGCAGCACCGATATGCTCAATGAAAATGCTCAATGGGCTCTTATTCAATCGAGGGCAAAACTGTAAGCATAAAACTGAAACACAAGTCAACGTGCAGTTAAAGTATTTCTTCTGAGATTTGGGCAATAATACAGAATGTGCTTTTCAAGTGGACCAATAAAAATTTGGTGAAACTTTTAAAAGGACATTGTTGAGATAGCTTGATGGAAAGACATCGACGAATAATGCAAATTACTGATTAAAATGGAAATTGGGCAGTTCAATTAAACCTGAGCTGAATTTTTTAACCGCTCCAGAAACAAAGTATAATTTTTCAGAACACTGCACCGGTATTTGATACAATCAATATCTCTCAAATTATTCTATGCTTATCCATTTTACTTTTATGTTAGACAGCGTTTTTCATTCCTATACTGCACAGCAGGCCATACATCACACATGCACGCGTCAATTGTGAACCTATTTGCACATACCCTGATATGAGTACATGTTGACTGTGTGCCTGCATGTGTTTCTATGTGTGTGTATACATGTGTGTTTGAATGTGTGTGTGTGTCCAGCCCACCTGCTTGGAGCTCTTGCTGGGAGAAAAGGATTTGTCATTACAGCGTTACCTCCGCTCTGACTGCAGGGTAAAATGAAACAATGGAAGAGATATTCAAGACGGGGGCATATCACTCACTCAACATGCGGTTGGCGTGGCTACCAAATGAGGAAGCAGCAAAGTGGATGACACCAGCAGCAGGTGGTACTGTAACTGTAAATGACTGCTCTCAGAGATTGGGGGAATTCATTAGAATGGCAAATCTCCTGAGACAGAGAGAGAGAGAGATAGAGAGAGCGAGAGAGAGTTGTGACAATGGAATTAAGAAAAAAAAACACCTTCTCAAGTCAGTTCTCTTATATGTCCTGAAGGACAATGATCTAAAGTCTACAAGCGATGATACGCATCTCAAAGCTGTCTCCCAGTGAAGGATGTCAGAAGGAGGAAACAGCAGAAGAGATATAAAAAATAAAAGCTATCCCAACAGAAAGGCAACTGCCATTTATATGCTCGCCAGACTCCTGTCAGATCAGATGTATTTGTTTTGGCCTGGACTGCTTGGACTCTTTGATCAATGATCCCAATTAGAGAAGCAGTAACCAGTTGTGTTCGTGGGGCTGGTGTCAGCCTTAACAGATTCCAGCCACCATCAACTCCACATGAAGGAAAAGGGCTGTGGTTAGGAATCTAATTAAAAGAAGATGGGAAAGTTGACTAAAATATTGATGAGAAGTAAACATATAATGCTCCAAACCAAGAAAAGGGGGTTTTAACGGTCTTGGAGTATTGCATAGCCAACACTGTAGGTTTTGTATACATGACAACTCTAGTGAAGCCTAGACGATTTAAAACAGACGGAATGGCATTGCATTGATTGTCCAAAGATTACAACGGTGCTCGTTTCAGTTGCAATTAGTTACATCACATTTCCAATCAATTAAGACTACCTTCAGGCAACACAGCTACGAAACACCGGAGACTCCCTCATCTGATTAGGTTAACCAGTCCCCCCCCCCCCTCTTTCTCTCTCTCTCTCTCTCTCTCTCTCTCTCTCTCTCTCTCAGCTCTAAACTACCATGTTGTTTTATATGTTGTGTTTAATGAATTCGACATGTTTTGTATTGTATAACAGTTCTATTCATGGATTTATCTGTATAAATGAAACGTAACACAAGCCACTAGAAATTCAGACATGTATACATTCCTTTTGAATTGAAACGCCACAGAGGGCGTGTCGACTGCACGCCCCCCCCCCCCCATCATAAACTCCTTGGGCACCGTCAACACATCCACAATCGCCCTACCATAAAGACTCCACCACCAGACATGGTCTGTTGCTCTGCTAGACAGATCTACTGTAAACTAGCTACTTCTACTACGTTGAGGAACTTGGCCCATCTGCGAACGGCCTTTAAAATCCCCCTGTAAAACCCATGCGAGGAGGGAACCCTGAAGTTTCCTGTCTAATTCCAAGCTCCTCCTTAAAAAAAAAAACGTGGTCTCACAAAGGATTTGCCGACGTTCGGAAATTCCGCCTCCTTTCCTTTTTTAGATCAGTCCTACACCTACAGGCCCCGCCTCGTTCTTAATTTGTCAACAAAGGGGTTTGACAACACGTGTGAAGTCCCGCCCATGTTTCCAAATAAGGTCTATTTGCCCATACACGGCGAACAATCGATTCGAGTGTAACCTTTTCTCTTCCTTATCCCGTTTATATGGTACGTTGGCCTCCGCTGTCGATGTTAAAGCAGTGCTATCATGGCGGAGCGCGTTCAGCAGCCCCCAGCCAAAAGGCTCTGCTGTAGACCGGGGTATATGTCAATTTGTAGACAGGGCCAACGGGCCGGGGGACAGTCATGTGGAGGTTCAGGTACGGCCCAAAGCGGGTCGAGCAAAACCCAAAGCCCGGAATCTCTTTTGGACATCGCAGCCAGGAAAGTAGCGGAGAAGTGGCCGTTTCAAAGGGTAGAGGAGCGCTTCGAACGGATCCCGGAGCCTGTTCAAAGGCGGATCGTTTACTGGTCTTTCCCTAGGAGCGAACGGGAAATCTGCATGTACTCTTCGTTCAATACTGGGGGAGAGGAGAATGGAGCTACCGGGGAGAACTGCGACGAGACGCGGCTGCCTTTTCGACGAGGCATCGCACTGTTGGAGAGTGGTTGTGTGGATAACGTATTACAAGTCGGTGAGTGCATGAACCATGGTGGAAATATCTTTTAATTTGGCATTTCCTATTATATAAATCTCCCGTAATGAACAACACACAGTATTCTCTACTACCAGACATGTACAACGGGGAAATGAATAAGGAAGTCTGAACAACAAAGGATGGAATTAGGCGTTAAAGGGGAAAGCCTACACGAGGGCTTTAAATTTCCGAGCTGCGTTCAGTGTGTGTGTGCTTTGACCATAAGATATAGGCTTTGACTAGCCAAGCTTTCTGGCCGAATAAACATTTTAATTGGGTTTGGACCTTTGTCACGGCGATAAGAATCGTCAATTATTGTGAGGCTGTAAATATGTCGACGTGTGTGACAAATTAGTTAGCTATTTCGACAGAACATTTTTGTGTGGTGAAACAATAACCATTAGACTAGCCTACGGAAGTAAACGGGTTTCAGATTAATGTGACAGTAAACTACTTGAGTAGCCAACAAACATGGCTTATTTTCGCCAACCCAGCCCTTGAAGTCCTCTCATACTTTGAACCGAAAAAGAGCGAGCTTTTCTGGGCTGTGTCGAGAATAGAATTTCAGGGCTGCGGCTTGTCGGCTGTGTTTATTTTCCGTAGTCTACTGAAAGGCATGGGGGAGGTTTCTGGCGAAGCGAGAGCTGAAGTCCTCTGCTGAATTGACAGTTACCCCGACCGAGGCTGACAACCTTACTCCCAACCAGAACTGTGAGAAAGCGTAGGCTATAATAAACCAATTTTATTTTTTCATAGAAACAGATTGTTCTTTCATTAGAAGCCAACCTATTCCGTTTCTGATTATGGATCAAGCTCTTTGAGCTAGTCTATTTACCGAGTGCGCATATCAAATAGCCGCGAGGCATTCCTATTGAAAGCATGGAACTTTGTCCCTATTTTCATGTTCATTTGTGTCTTTTCAGCTTTCTGTCACCCTCCAAAAGGAAGGCGAACAAAAGAGCCGTTTTATTCCTTTTCACTGCTTGTTAAATAGAAGATTTGGAAGTGAGAGAGAGAGGGAGAGAGAGAGAGGAATGGCAATTTAAAGACACAGCCACTATTTTAAATAGATCTTTATTTGCACAAATATGCAGCTAATTGGTTCAAGTTTGTACTTTTTACCCGGTGTCGTTACACAGAATAAGACATAAATCGGAGTCTTCGTTTGACGTATTTCAGCACATGCCTAAACGAAACACATGGCCACAACCTACCTTACCCACAAGGTCCCAAGCCAAGCCGGGATGCATATTCCAACCCTGCCAGCTTTCATTACGAGTTCACTGGGGTTTGGATTCGACGCTCCCCCCCCCCTTCCCCCCTCCCTTGGAAAGCGCTCTGGATTCTAATCTCATTACTCTGCATGGTTAATTTGAATTGTAATGCAATCGGCAAACACAATTTTCTGCATGGCCATCCCTCCCCGCCGCTAAACGCAGCGGCTTCGGCAGTGATTCGCCTGGGCTTCGTGCCCTTCGTGAAGTGCCAAGGGGGCTCTAGGCAGTTTGCAATAACACATCGCACACACACACACACACACACACACACACACACACACACACACACACACACACACACACACGCGGTGTGTGTTTTTATCCTGTCGACATAGGTTAGTGTACTGTATCCTCTATCCCCACAGTAGGTAAGGAATCTCTGACGTTCAAAGTAGTTTTTTTCTCCTCTCTGGGTTAAAGGGTTGAAATTGCACTGTTGTGTGTTGCTAGAAAAGAGAGAAGCATGCCTCTTTTCCTTTTGAAGTGTGTGTAAGAGAGAGAGAGAGAGAGAGAGAGAGAGAGAGAGAGAGATACACAGAGAGAGAGAGATAGGGGAATGTGTGAACGCACGTGAGGCTTAATCTGCATGCCTGCGATGGGGAATGAAAGCAGGACACGCATGCGTTTGGCTGATTGCACCCCAGCCTGGAATTTGCAGGAAAAATAGAGTCAAGAACCGATAAATAAAAGATGCAATCTTCCTTCACAGGTTTAGCTAGAGGAGGGTGGAGGGTGAGGGGGGGGGGGTGGGTCTCAGAGAATACCTGAAGGAACATTATAGTAAGAGGTGCTTTTGAACACTTCAGCAACTGTTCTGTCTCAAGACCTCACCGCACATTGCAACACACCCACCGCAACAAAAGCATTGGACAGGCATGACATCTTTTCTAACAGGCGCCGTGGACCCTACCGTGCAACTCTTCAGTAACGGACACTCCTTGGTGTGTTTTGTTATGCAGCACTGACAACTGCCGTTACACAACAGCCTTCAGTGGGTTCACTCCTGGATTACATAACGACGTACATTTACATTTAGTCATTTAGCAGACGCTCTTATCCAGAGCGACTTACAGTGAATACAGGGACATTCCTCCGAGGCAAGCAGGGTGAAGTGCCTTGCCCAAGGACACAACGTCAGTTGGCATGACCGGGAATCGAACTGGCAACCTTCGGATTACTAGCCCGATTCCCTCACCGCTCAGCCACCTGACTCCCTGCACTGTTAGGTTACTCCTGACGTGACCTAACAGAGCATCATGCAGTACTGTAGATCTGAAACACTGAAACATGCAAATGCGGATGTGGACTGACGTCCTTCAGCTTTCAGCGGGCACAGCCTCAGCCAAGTTCAAACCCAACCCCTCTCCTTGACCTCCGTGACCCTGCTCTGTCGTAGAGTTCACCTAGCAGGCTCCCATCTGGGCCTCCTTTACAGGGTCAAAGGTCACTCAAGTGGTGATCCTATTAGACTGCGCTGTTGTCTGTTACTTGTGGGAAAACTGGACGTCGCTTCCACCCCTCCCCCTCCCCCTTCTCCTCCCCCTTCTCCTTGTTCCACCGCTGAGGCAGAACTGGGGCTGATTTTAGGATCTGTTTCTGGGCGAGAGTGGAATCTGTCCTCTGGTGATGATTATCAAATTCCAGATCTGGTCCCCCCTCACTGGATCTCATCGAGCAGTGTGTGAACAGGACCAGCAGTGTGTGAGCAGGACCAGCAGTGTGTGAACAGGACCAGCAGTGTGTGAACAGGACCAGCAGTGTGTTAACAGGACCAGCAGTGTGTGAACAGAACCAGCAGTGTGTGAGCAGGACCAGCAACTATTTTAGGGGGGCAGAGATGTTGCTTGTGGGTGGGAAGTGGTGTCACTGGTTGGAGAGGACCGTCGGTTCTGTCTGGTGCTGATGGAACAGAGCCAGACCGGTGAAAGAGAGGCTGGAGGTGAGGTCTTTCTCTGTGTTGTTTTCATCTGGTGACCCTGTTCTCTTCAGAGACTGTGTGTGCACTTGTGTTAGTAGCCTATTTGCGCTTGTGTGTGTGTGTGGTTATGTGTGTGCGGGTAAAGGCAGTGATTCAGCTGTGTCACAGCCTCCATTCCTCTAATATGCTGCCTGGCAACTCATAATAAAGCCTCTGTATCTGGCTTTCTTGGGGCTGTTTCCCTTTTTAGACTGTCCGGCAGACGTTTATCCTGACGTCTCACTTATTCATAACGGCCTGCGGAGAATCTATTCTCAGCTATTTCTGTACTTCTCCAGGCGAACGGTTTCTTCATGAAAGCGCCCAGGTCCTTTATTCAATATTCAGCATTCTTTACTGTCACACACCGCCGCACATGCAGGGAGCGCAACGCGCCGATGATGACGTTGACCCGGGCAGCCGCAGTACGAAGTGTCGGGAAGCGCGTGTGAGTTTGGAGGGGTGAGCGGGGCTTAACGCCCAAGTCTTGTCGTCAAGCGACACTTCAGAGAAACGCGTACACTACGCCCGTGGCAGTCACGGACCGCCCGTTTCTGATGTGTCGTACGCAGAAGTGCAGAAGACTCGGTGCTCAAATGTGCCGTGGGCGTGCTGAGGCGAGCTAGCGGACAGTCTGGTTTGGGTGAAGCACCAGCCCGTTTCCCAGCTACTGCTGCCAACAGTGGTGCACTGTGTGTGTGTGTGTGTGTTGTACCTCATTCATACAAATTTTGTGGTTCATCCCTGTATTCTGTTGGTGGAGAACTGGTTGTGTCCTATTGGAAGATAACTAGTTGTGTCCCATTGGTGGATGCCTGGTGGTTTCCTATTAGTGAAGTGCTAGGGCCTAGCCTGGGCAGGAGTGAGGGCCTAGTCTGGGCAGGAGTGAGGGCCTAGTCTGGGCAGGAGTGAGGGCCTAGTCTGGGCAGGAGTGAGGGCCTAGTCTGGGCAGGAGTGAGGGCCTAGTCTGGGCAGGAGTGAGGGCCTAGTCTGGGCAGGAGTGAGGGCCTAGTCTAGGCAGGAGTGAGGGCCTAATCTAGGCAGGAGTGAGGGCCTAATCTAGGCAGGAGTGAGGGCCTAGTCTGGGCAGGAGTGAGGGCCTAGTCTGGGCAGGAGTGAGGGCCTAGCCTGGGCAGGAGTGAGGGCCTAGCCTGGGCAGGAGTGAGGGCCTAGTCTGGGCAGGAGTGAGGGCCTAGTCTGGGCAGGAGTGAGGGCCTAGTCTGGGCAGGAGTGAGGGCCTAGCCTGGGCAGGAGTGAGGGCCTAGTCTGGGCAGGAGTGAGGGCCTAGTCTGGGCAGGAGTGAGGGCCTAGTCTGGGCAGGAGTGAGGGCCTAGTCTGGGCAGGAGTGAGGAGTCACCACACTGAGATGTCTGGCTGTGCCTCCACAGATCCCTTGCATGTCCTACATGCCTGTCTGCCACAGCCAGAACGTTCCCAAGCCCAGCCCAGCTCTCGAGCACAGAGACAAGGCTGAAGAAACAGCCAGCCATCCTAGTCTACATTGTTTTACTCCATTAAAAGGACCCACAAAATGATGTGTTGTTGCCTCAACCCCCCCCCCCCCCCCCCCTCTTCAACTATGTAGCATTTTGTCCAGGAAATCTGATGAAGGTTATCTTTTTAGCGGAATGTGCTGTAATCTGATCAGAGCACAAAACAGTCTGAATCTCATGTCTATTCATGATGGCATTTGCTACCGAACAGTAGCTGCATACTTCAGGTCAAAGGAAATGAAAACTGATGTTCTTCTACACAATACACCCTTCCATTGTGTTGCACAACCAGAATGACCCTGTCATATAACCAGCACTGCAATCTCCTTTCAAAGCAATTAGTCTCTAAGTGCTTCAGGTGGATGGCTCTTGACCTCACGGTCAAGTTACTAGACAGGAAACTTTCTCTAGAATCCGTGTCCCAGCCTGGATCTTTGTAGCATCATCTATGTTTGATGAATCTTCGTAGTTAACTATTCAAACAAGGCGTCAAACATTCATAATCATGTGTAAACAACGGCATGGCTTATTCATAAAGCCAGAGGTACCAGGAAAGGAAAAACAAGTGTTTGCTCTGAGTGAGTAAAGTTAGACGTGCTGTCATGCTCACCTCTAATCTTTTTTGCCGATCGCAGATGCGCACACACACACACACACACGAGACTTACAGATGACTGCTTTGAAGTGTCAGATGTTGCAGGTTCCGATTGAGCCTCTGTAACGCCGTCTGATGTGGCTGTGTTCGACACAGTCTGCTAACCCATCTCCAGGCTCAGACTACCTCCCTTTCCGAAGGGCCTCCTCAGCACTCTAGCTATCCCAGCAGCCCCTGGGGTACCCTGCCTGTCCGGCTGCAGGTGAACAGACTGCATGTGTGTGTGTTGGTGTGCATGTGTTGAGTGTTATGCTAAAGATTTAGCAAAGCTAGGCAGCGTCCATTGTTTTTGAAGGGAGGTTTGAATATCAGGCGCAAGTGTCTGGATTTAGTTATCAAGCTTGGAGAGTAGCTGCTGACTCTCTCTCTCTGTCTCTCCCACACACACACACACACACACACACACACACACACACACACACACACACACACACACACACACACACACACACAGAGTGACACTGCAGTTCGCATTAATCCAGAGGCTTTACTAGATGGAATATAAGCTTATCCCGATCAATCCCAGCTATCACATCTGCCATATTCTGTCCAGTCAATGCAATGAAGCACATCCACACAGCAGGTGTCCATACACACACACTGTGGTTGGCTGATCATAACCCATAAGGCTGTTCATCAGCATTAACAGTGAATGCGACGCAGGATTCAATATGTGTCTGCCCTATGTGATCCATTCTGGATACCATAAACCAGATGAGTCCAGATTGCACCATAAAGATACGACAGGCAGCATCCTGCATGCTAGACCCAGTGGAGGATTCAGTCTGAATGGATTCTGTCTGACTCTAGGGAGTCAGATGGCTGAGCGGTTAGGGAATCAGGGTAGTAATCAGAAGGTTGCTGGTTCGATTCCCCACCAGGCCAAATGATGTTGTGTCCTTGGGCAAGGCACTTCACCCTACTTGCCTCAGGGGGAATGTCCCTGTACTTACTGTAAGTCGCTCTGGATAAGAGCGTCTGCTAAATGTAATGTAAATGAATGATTCCCTGGTCTCTCCAGCCTGGGCTTGATTCAAGTCGAGGTTTTGGTGAGATGTAGGAGATGGCAGGTCTGATAGCTGTGCTGTAGATCAGCCTGTCTCAACCCTGGTCCTTGGTGACCCTCTTGTCCTGCATGTTCTAGATGTTTCCAATGAAACACACCTGATTCAAATCAATGGTCCTTATCAAGCTCAGATCTTTTGAAAACGACCCATTCATTTGAACCAGGTGCGTTGGAATAGGGAAACATCTAGGGCAGTGTTTCCCTGCTCCAACACACCTGATTCAAATGAATGGGTCATCTAGTTATGCAGAAGCCTGCTAACGACCATTCATTTGAATGAGGTGTGTTGGAACAGGGAAATATCTAAAACATGCTGGACAGGGGGTACCTGAGGACCAGGGTTGAGAACCACTGATCGAGAGCATGCAGGGCAGGTTGTACCCGAGGACCAGGAATGAGAGGCTGTTGGCAGGTGTGTGTACAGGGGTGGGCTGTGGCCTCATGCTGGCCTCGTACTATGTTATTGAGGTCCGCCTCGTGTTCCGCCCCCCCCCCCCCCCCCCCCGGGCTGTGTCTGGGAGTTCCGCCCAGGTATTTTTCAGGTCCGTGTCAGACACTCCACGGAATGTGACTGAATTCCAGAATTCTCTCTCTCCTCCACCGAGCTCAAGACATAAGACAACGGTTATATAAGTGAAAGAATAGTGTGTGTGTGTGTGTCTGTTTATATTCACATTTATTTTGGTTAAAACAATCTCTCGCCTCTGACCTGAAAGATTAGCAACCTGTCTTCATCCATCCATTGTGGACTGTTCTGGATTCCTTCACTGGATTCCCCTGTTTTAGTCTTCAGCTCAGGGAAGAGGAGGAGGAGGAGGGAGGACGGAGAGGAAGAAAGAGGAGGAGGGTGGAGGAGGAAAGAGGAGAGAAACAGGTGTGCCTCAGAGAGACCCAGCTTCATTTTTCTTATTACACACACTTCACACACACCTCACCTGTACCACTGCCATCGCACTGGTGGTGTCACCATGCAACACCTCACCAGCCAACACCAGAAACAAGTCAACCATTCACGTAGTTGAAAAACACATTTCCAAGCAGCTTGAAACTCAGAAAAAAAATCAAAGCTGCAACATTCATCTTTGTCGCTGTGAACCAAGACATGCGTGTGCAGCACTAGGCTACACCATCGCTTCCCTGTGTTGGCTGTGTCATAACGCTAGGCTACACCATCGCTTCCCTGTGTCGGCTGTGTCATAGCGCTAGGCTACACCATCGCTTCCCTGTGTCGGCTGTGTCATAGCGCTAGGCTACACCATCGCTTCCCTGTGTCGGCTGTGTCATAGCGCTAGGCTACACCATTGCTTCCCTGTGTCGGCTGTGTCACAGCGCTAGGCTACACCATCGCTTCCCTGTGTCGGCTGTGTCATAGCGCTAGGCTACACCATCGCTTCCCTGTGTCGGCTGTGTCATAGCGCTAGGCTACACCATCGCTTCCCTGTGTCGGCTGTGTCATAGCGCTAGGCTACACCATCGCTTCCCTGTGTCGGCTGTGTCATAGCGTAGTCAGCAGCGAGCTCTCCAGCCGGCTCTGAGGCCCACAGCACAGATGCTGCCACTGACAACCAGCCACCACCCCTCTCGTCCACCCCCCCCCCCCCCCCCCTGCCCGAGTGGCCCCTCTTAAAGGGGATGTCTGGGGTAGGTCATTTATCCCCTCCCGAAGAGCCCTCAGCAAGTCAAAGCCTGCCGCTCTCAAGGCATCCTGGGAGCCCTGGGCCTCACGGAATGGTCTCGGAGGAGTGCCCTTTGGAACTCTCGGAGCCAGAGTTTTGGCTGCATGCTGAGAACATTCCACAATCAACAACCCCCCCCCCCCCGTCGGATAACCAGGGAACGTTCCGGAGCCAGGAGAGAGCAGCAGCCTCGTGAGGGGGGAGATAGGAGGAGGGGCCAGTGTGTTTGTGTCTCTAGTCGTCCTCAGCCCACAGGGCTCGTAGCGAGCTGCTCACGGGCACCGCTTCCCTTTTGAAGGGAGACGTGAACGAGGTGAACGTCAGAGGCTGGAAACCGATCACTGCTCCAGGTTAACGGAGACCGATCCCTCTCTTCTTCTCTGTTCTCTCTTTCTCCTCTCCTTTCCACTCTCCTCTCCTGCCCTCCTCTCCTTTCTTCTCTTCTGTCCTCCTGACCCCTTCCTCTCGTCTCCTCTCCTCCCTCCTTCTCTCACGATGTCAGGTGGCTAATGGTTTGCCCGCAGTCCTAACAGGAACGCCTCTGTGGGGCCCAGCTCTGTGAGGCCCAGCTCTGTGGGGCCCAGCTCTGTGAGGCCCAGCTCTGTGAGGCCCAGCTCTGTGAGGCCCAGCTCTGTGAGGCCCAGGTCTGTGAGGCCCAGCTCTGTGAGGCCCAGCTCTGTGAGGCCCAGCTCTGTGAGGCCCAGCTCTGTGAGGCCCAGCTCTGTGAGGCCCAGCTCTGTGGGGCCCAGCTCTGTGGGGCCCAGCTCTGTGAGGCCCAGCTCTGTGAGGCCCAGTTCTGTGAGCTGTGTGTGTACCTGTTCCCCGGGCCAGATAACAGTGTGTGCCTCAGCCTTTATATAGAAGCCGGTGTTCTTGAGCCCACAGAGAGACATGATGGCCTTGTGTTTATTTAGCCAAAAACACAGGAGAGGGCAGGGTCTGTGTGAGAGTGTGAACTCTGTGACCGTTGACGCGAACACACACACACACACACATGCTCGTAGTACCTCAGCAACCTATAATCAGCCGCTTCCTGCTCCAGAGCCACTGGGATCTCCTCCCTGGATCAGTGTCACGTTTCTCCCCCCTGTCCCCCTCCCCCCCCCTCCTCTCCCCCCTGTCCCCCTCCCCCCCCCTCCTCTCTTACGTCAGCATTCAGCAAATTGCCTCGTTCTCTCCATCCGGCCCTTGGAGGGGATCTTCTGTGGTGGTTACCATGGCACCCGGCCCTCTCCCTCCCCACCTCCCTTGCCAAAGACCCAGATTACACACACACACACGCTCAGACACACACACACACACACACACACGCTCAGACACACACACTCAGACATACACACACACACACTCGTGTGGTGTGTGTGTGTACCTTCTACCAGAGAAACGCATCCGTGCTTTCTGCAGAGCGCACACACCATTCCAGACAGCCCAACTGTCTTTCTCCTGGACTCAGACATGCTCACACAGACACTACCAACCCATCCGGTCTGCCTCTCCTCACATCCCTGCTATGTGTGTGCGTGTGTGTCTCTGTGTGTAGAACCTGTTCACCCACTCTCCCTGGCGCTCCTAAATATGACAAAATATCAAATCATGGATGGAATTCACAGGGTTAGCAGGAGGAGTAGGCCGGCTAGCCTAGTGCTGTGGATGAGTCAGAGCAAGGTTTGGTGTTTGGTGGAGGGAGAGGAGAGGAGAGGAGAGGAGGGAGGAGGAAGAGGAGAGGAGGGAGGAGGAAGAGGAGAGGGAGGAGGGGGAAGAGGAGAGGAGATGGGAGGAGGAAGAGGAGAGGAGATGGGAGGGAGGAGAGGAGAGGGAGGAGAGGAGGAAGAGGAAGAGGAGAGGGAGGAGAGGAGAGGGAGAGGGAGGAGAGGAGGGAGAAGGGAGAGGAGATGGGAGGAGGAAGAGGAGAGGAGATGGGAGGGAGGAGAGGAGGAAGAGGAGAGGAGGAAGAGGAGAGGGAGGAGAGGAGGGAGAAGGGAGAGGAGATGGGAGGAGGAAGAGGAGAGGAGATGGGAGGGAGGAGAGGAGAGGGAGGAGAGGGGATGGGGGAATGTGTGTGACTAGACTTGAATGCTGAGTAAAGCACAGTCTGGCAGTATAGAGCTGAGCTGGCCTGCTGATGTCACAGAACAGGCAAGCATGGCTCCCATCTCACACACACACACACACACACACACACACACACACACACACACACACACACACACACACACACACACACACACACACACATACATACACCAGTGCACTGGAATCAGATTCACTTTCAAAATGACATCAATAAAGGTACTTTTACGAATATTGGAGTTATTTTGCTATAGTAAGATAGAAAAGGCGTTTGCAGCTGGGGGAAGGAATTGTGTGTGTGTGTGTGTGTGTGTTTGTGTGTGAGAGAGATAGTGAACTGCAATGTCAGCTGGTTTCTGAGGGCTTCCTCCATTGACAGGCCTTTATCATTCTTATTTACTATCCGACAGAGAGGGAGAGGGGGATGAGAGAAGAGAGAAAGAGGGAGAAATGGGGCGGGGGAGCGGGGGAACGTGTCGATATGTAGGCCGACCTCAAAACCAATGGGGATTTATGGAGGCATGACGAATGATTGGGTCAGGCCTTCACAGCCTAGCCCAACCCCGGAGAAGAATGCTTCATAAATGCCATATTTAACAGCAGGAAAATAGGCCTGGCTGATTAATTTACTGTGTAGAGAGACACCCTATTGACTGTGTGTGTGTGTGTTAGTGTGTCGAAGAGAAATGAGAGAGAGAGAATGAGGAGAGGCTGTGTGTCACTAGCAAAGAACACACGCAGGAAAGGCCAAGGGTTCGAATCATGAAAAAAAAAATCCACCCACATTCCGTGCGCGTGCGCGAGTGCACCGACACAGGAGGCGTATTCCAGGGAGTCAGGTGGCTGAGCGGTGAGGGAATCAGACTAGTAATCCGAAGGTTGCCAGTTCGATTCCCGGTCAAGCCAACTGACGTTGTGTCCTTGGGCAAGGCACTTCACCCTACTTGCCTCGGGGGAATGTCCCTGTACTTACTGTAAGTCGCTCTGGATAAGAGCGTCTGCTAAATGACTAAATGTAAATGTAAATGTATTCCAAGAAGACAATCTGGAGACGGTAAAGCGAGAGGGGAAAAGACAAGGGAGTGATTAACCAGAGGTACTGCGGACGAATAAAGGCGTGTTTATGAGGAGAAGATTGGGTCTCCTGAGTAGCAGAGCTGCGCTAACCCCACATGAGGCTTCCTGGCTGTCCCAGAGATACCCAGTATCAGGCCCGACGAGATCCCAGCCCAGTCAGGCCTGATTGCTGACTCCTGCCTGCAGAACAAACAAACCGTGCTTGCTTAACAGGGACGGGGAACGGTCATGTGGTTACGGCCTGGTTGTAAACGGTAAGGTGCGATCGGCTTCCTGTTTTGACAGAGAAGCCTCCCCCTCTCTTTCTGTGTGTGTGTGTGTGTGTGTGTGTGTGTGTGTGTGTGTGTGTGTGTGTGTGTGTGTGTGTGTGTGTGTGTGTGTGTGTGTGTGTGTGTGTGTGTGTGTGTGTGTGTGTGTGTGTGTGTGTGTGTGTGTGTGTGTGTGTGTGTGTGTGTGTGTGTGTGTGTGTGTGTGTGTGTGTGTGTGTGTGTGTGTGTGTGTGTGGTCTTAGAACGGTATGCTTCCGGGGTGTGACGAGTCTCGACATTGTGCAGACTGTTTAACGTCGGTTTTGAGTCACACCGGTAGGAACGCTGGCTTTAGTTTCGTCACATGACTGGCAGGTGAATGTGCAGCCGTCCCCGGTGGAAAAAAATAAACTGTAACGACAACGCACGTACACACACACACACACACACACACACACACGTACACACATACTTAAAAGTTGAAGAACAAAAAAAAGGTTCTGTTTGAGACTGTCTGAGTCACTGTTTCCATGCTAAGAACAAGACAATAGAACACAGGAAGTGTTTAGTTTATCATGTAGGTTATCGTGTGTGTGTGAGCTTGACTCTTGTTAGTAACGATTTGGCATTGTCAGAAAGAAACGCATACACGATGCAGGGATGGGTTTTCCAGGTTATTTGTCAAGTCTGGGGAGCACCTGTTTGCAGTTCAAAGGTGGGAGGGTGGAGTAGGGTGAGGTTGAAAGGTCACACAGGTGTTTCTCATGGAAAAAGAGGGGTCTGCTCACGTGTGTGTGTGAGAGACAGAGAGAGCGTGTGTATTATCTCCAGGCGTAGGAGCAGGAGACAGAGCTGTTTTCCTTATGTGCCCTGGACCTCGTAACACACTTTTAGAAGATGTGTCCCAGTATCTCAGTATGTCTGCTCAAATAAAGAGTCCCTATTCCCTTTCTCTCTCACACATAAACACACACACACACTCTCTCTGTCTCTCTCTCTGTCTCTCTCTCTGTCTCTCTGTCTGTGTCTCTCTCTCTCTCTCTCTCTCTCTCTCTCTCTCTCTCTCTCTCTCTCTCTCACACACCAAAATTCAGCCTAAGAACAGCTGACTAAACTTCTCTCAGGGGAAGGAGGTTGTGTGTGTGTGTGTTTCTCTTTGTGCATAGATGCACAAGTGTGTGTGTGTTTGTGTGAGTGTGATCAGGGGGCCTCCAAGCAGTCAGTAACAGCTGGAAGAACAACACAACAATCCCAAAGCGCAAACGCAACATTTAGTCAACGTTCACTGCCCTCCCTTCCACGGAAAGCTCCAGTGCTGCACATGCACCTGGATACGCAGGGCTTCCTCCCTGTTGCTAGGCGCACAGGCGGTCTCTCTTCCTGTAGGCTCCTCCACGCCCCTCAGCTCACCGCCTCAGCAACGCAACCCGGAGCACAGCCTCCCCCCTGTTTCCCGATCTCTCTCTCTCTCACACTCTCTTTTGAGCAGAGTCATTTCAGTTTGTTCTGTGTGTGTGTGTGCGTTTCCACAGTGTCAGTTCTCCCCCCCCCCCCCCCCAGCCAAACCCGCCAGAACACAGCTTTCCACAGGCGGTGAGACAGAGATGTTTCTGGACGGGGAAGCTTTTGGCTCTCTGGGTTTTTTCAAAAGGTTGTTTTCCTTCTGTTTGGCCTGAACCTCCATTGGGGCCCTGGAGCTGAACAGACGACTGGGACTGTTGTTGACCGAGGGGATGGTCTCCTCCAGGTCTGCCTGGTCTGGCCTGTGGGGGGACTGGAGGCCTGGTGTATAGATGTAGACCTGGTCCTGGACCAGGTGTGGATGGTATATAGATGTAGACCTTGTCCTAGACCAGGTGTGGAGGGTATATAGATGTAGACCTGGTCCTGGACCAGGTGTGGAGGGTATATAGATGTAGACCTGGTCCTGGACCAGGTGTGGATGGTATATAGATGTAGACCTTGTCCTAGACCAGGTATGGATGGTATATAGATGTAGACCTGGTCCTGGACCAGGTGTGGAGGGTATATAGATGTAGACCTGGTCCTGGACCAGGTGTGAAGGGTATATAGATGTAGACCTGGTCCTGGACCAGGTGTGGAGGGTATATATATGTAGACCTGGTCCTGGACCAGGTGTGGAGGGTATATAGATGTAGACCTGGTCCTGGACCAGGTGTGGAGGGTATATAGACGTAGACCTGGTCCTGGACCAGGTGTGGAGATGGTACTCTCCCCTTGTGTTCCTCCTGGTCTGTGTGCTTGGGTGTGAAATGGAAGCCGACATATTTGGGTTAGCTCCACATCGTTAGCTGCTCCAGGGAGGACGAGCTCGCTGACGCTCACAACACATTCTCTCTTTCATCAATAGCGTAAATACCCTCTGCCTCTTTTCATCTCCCTGCTTCTCTCTCTTCCTCTGTTCTCTCTCTCTCACCCCACGGCCCCTCCTCCCCGCTCTGTCTCCAGTGGCTTGAAGTCTGTCAGATCCAGACCCTGTCCCCGTCCAGTTTGGCTGTGTGTGTGTCTATCTGTGTGTGTGTGTGTGTGTGTGTGTCTGTGTGTGTGTCTATCTCTCTGTGTGTGTGTGTCTCTGTGTGTCTCTGTGTGTCTCTGTGTGTGTGTGTATGTGAGTCTCTCTGTGTGTGTGTGTGTCTTTTAAAGGAGAGGAAAACAGCCTTTTCAGATGCAGACTCAAGTGTCTGTTTTGTGTCCTTAGACACGAAGAGATCATTGTCCTGTCCTGGTGAGAACCTGCTGGAGGGCTGGTGTGTGTTTGTGTGTTGGTGTGTTTGTGTGTTGGTGTTTTGTGTCTGTTTGTCAGGCTTGGACGACTCTCCAAGTGGGAGTTAAGAATGGTTGGTACCCTATAGTCATCCCCTGGCTAAGAATGAATCCAAATAAAGTTTCCTAGGAATGCTAAGTAACCTCCTTGTTCTGCCTTACAATCACTCAGTACTCCAAAGACCAGTCTCTGTCTCGTAAATATAGTCTACACCAGGACTTCATCTTTTTAATACAGCTTTGAACCATCACTTGTAAACCTCATATCTTCTGTTTTCCTTTTCCGTGTCATTGTGAGCTGTTTTGGATACCCTCCAGGCCTGACTGAGGTAAAAGATGGATAAGACTGTTGTGTTGTGTGCCTCTTCCGCTTGTTTCCACATCACAAATACAGAGGGAGCTGTCCCAACATTTTTACGTAGTGACGTCGCACACAGACGGCGTGAACTGGAGGAAGGCTGTTTAGCTACCAGTGGTCTAGGAGAGAGACTAGGGTCTGTCTGACAGACGGCCTCTCCTGCTTATCTCTCTCGGTGGGAGATGCAGCTTGATTTTTCGAACCCTCCTCCCTCTCCCTCTTTCTGGATCTCCAAGCTTCCTCCCAGGGTGCACTCTGCAGGCTCTGGCCAGCCTCTCTGGAGCCACAACGGCAGCAATTAGACGCTAACGCCATCCCAGGCCTCTTTTGTGGCCGGTGAAATGGACGTGATAAAATTCTGGTTGCTGTGGCGTCAGGAGAAGGAAGTGGAGGTCAGGGTTGCCTGGACCTGACAGACACCTCCTGGTGTGTTGTGAAGCGGCTGTCTCTCTGGTGAGGAAGTTGAGGAGCGCACAGATACGGGTTATTTCAGACATGTCTTCTTCCAAACTAGTGGTTCGCTCCAGTCCTATGAAGATAGGCTACAAGTTTCCTGTTTGAGTTCCTGTTTTAGTTCTAAAGCCCTTATCCTGAACTGGCTTTCGAAGTGTTGCTGAGGGATAACCTTCTGTTTGTTACCAGATATATACAGAAAGTGTGTGTGTGTGTGTGTGTGTGTGTGTGTGGGGGGGGGGGGGGTTGAATAAGTAATAAGATAAGAAGGACACAGATTGACCTAGTTAACTCAGATCCTCATTGACCTCATTTTGAGCTTGCTTGGTTTAGCATCTCCCCCCCTTCTCTTTCCTCTACACACACCACTACACACACACACCGCCCCCTTTTCACACACACTTCCCCCATGTGCAGGCACAATACTCTTACCGCACACACACACACACACACAAACTCCCTCTCCACTCCCCTCATTGTTGCCGTACACAGAGCCTTCTCCTTATTGTCATTGGCTGCTGGGTAAAGGTGCCCCCCCTGAGCTTGTCTGTGATTGGCTCTCCCCCTTCTCTCAGCGAAGGCACTGCAGGTCCACTAGCTTTGTCCCTCCAGATGCATTCAGGGGTATCGGTTACTATGGAGACGAAGCTTCGGATTGTTAGACGCATTCCAATATTCTTCTTCCGATTCCTTTCGGACGAGGAAGGTGTGGGTGGTGCTGTACAGGGGATGGCTAGCTACTACAGGGGTGTAGGTTTCACTGTACATGGGTGGGGTCATATGCCTCACCCACCTTTTGAGAACTGCAAACCCCCCCCCCCCCCCCCGCCCTCTTTTTGTCAAGAAAATGATATTTATGGCCGTATCCTCGGTCAGTAAAAAATAAAAGCTGTCCCGTCCACATTTGAAAACAAACCGCCCCTGAGCTAGTATGACCGTTCCTCACCACTGTGTCAGCTGTTTCTCAGTGTCCACTGATCCAGAGCCAGTTTTCCCCTCCCTGGGATTCTTCCGACCAGAAGTTGATGCTGGTTAGAACTGATCTGGTGTCAGCCAGGGAAGGCAGATAGTAACCAGATCCTCTGAGGGTTCCCATGCCCCTCCCCCCTGCGTATTTTCCCCCCGAGACATGTTTTGTGTGTCTCTATGGGTGAGAGATTAGGTTCCCTGCTGTGAGTACACACACACTCTCACACTCTCTCTCTCACACACACACACACACACCTAGGCTGAGAGGCACTTCATTGCTCAAGCTTCACTGCACAGCTTTGGTGGGTGAAACGAACAGAAGAATTGCGTCGGTGTGTGTGTGTGTGTGTGTGTGTGCATGTCAGTGTGTAATGGACTGGAGTGTAGCTGGCCATTGTCTAGTGAGCACACTATTAAATGAGGGCCCTGGTCACAATGCTGAGAATGACCCCCTCCAGCCACTCGTTTCAACGGGCAACGTCTAGGGCAGTCTCTGGCATGAAGGGGTCCTTAGAGCCAGCTCTATAGGAGCCTGCTGCTCTTTCACAGGCCTGTAAACCTTCTCCCAGGCTCTCATCAATGGGCCCAGAGTCCACCAAGTAGCACTCTGGTCATGATGGTATAAAAAAAAAAAAAAAAAGATGCCTTGTATTGGTTGGTTGGGTGGGTAAAATACTGGCATCCGTTTGGTTGAGTTAGGGCTGTATTATGGTCTGTTTCGATAGCGAGGGAGTTACGGCTGGTTGCTTAGCGCTTTGCAGAGCTGTATTATGGTCTGTCTCGGTAGCGAGGGGGTTAAGGCTGGTTGCTTAGCGCTGTTCAGAGCTGTATTATGGTCTGTTTCGGTTCCAGGGGTGTATTATGGTCTGTTTCAGTAGCGAGAGGGTTAAGGTTGGTTGCTTAGTGCTGTGCAGAGCTGTATTATGGTCTGTTTCGGTAGCGAGCGGGTTAAGGCTGGTTGCTTAGCGCTGTGCAGAGCTGTATTATGGTCGGTTTCGGTAGCGAGGGGGTCAAGGCTGGTTGCTTAGCGCTGTGCAGGGCTGTATTATGGTCTGTTTCGGTAGCGAGGGGGTTAAGGCTGGTTGCTTAGCGCTGTGCAGGGCTGTATTATGGTCTGTATTATGCAAGCTGTGGAGGGAAGAGAGGAAGTACATGACAGAATGCTGAGCTCAGGGCTCTGGCATGCCGCCAAGCCTCCGCACACACGCGCGCACACACACTTACACACACACACATACGAGCGCTCAGCTGAGGGCTTTCCAAGCTTCCCACCAACTTAGCGATCTGCTCCTCTGTTTAGGAATCCTACCCTTCTCACTTTCTCTCACTCCCCTTTCTTTAGTTTTCTTTTCTCACTCTCTTGCTGTCCCTCTCTGTTTCACTCTGTCTGTCTCTTTTTCTCTCTCTGCGTCTCTCTCTCTCTTTCCTCTCTGACGTCAGTAGTTCAGCTTTGGGCCATGGATGACTAGGACTGGCCCAAGCAGGGGAGATCTGTGTGTGTGTGTACACGTGCATGCACTTCTACTGTTTATATATGTGAGGAGATGTGTGCTTGTGTAAGGAGGAGGCTGTGAGTGTGTGTGTGTGTGTGTGTGTGTGTATGTATATGCGTGCCAATGTTTGAAACATGATGCCATGTCATCATATTGTCTGCCTGCTTCACAGGAAGGGGAGGAGCCAATGGAGGTTGTTATTTTCTTCTGGTTCTACTTATCCTCCTTTTTTTTATACCCTTTTAGATCTCCTCTCTCTCTGAACTTTTGCACTTTTTGCTGCATCAGTATTCTTACTATTTCCTAGTTAGTTGCTGTGTGAATTCCCATCACTCTTATTGAGCAACCGTGAGTTAGGGGAAGCAAAACTATCTTGTCTGAAGTGGTTGGTTCTCTCCAGACACCCTTGTGACTGCAGGGTTGGGGACATCTTGCGATATCTGATTCTGAGTCACCAGCCACAGTTGGCCAAGCCCAGTTCTTTCCTCTCTTACTAAACCTACTCCCATATAGTTATGGTTCCACCCAGAAGTGTTACAGCTCACTGACCAGAAACAGTTGACTGTTCTGTGTTTGTTTCCTTCCGAGTGTTCCATTCTCCTCCAGCTCCTCCCATAACTCCGCCCAGTCTCACAACCTCCCGCCAATAGGAGGCCTTGTCTCTTTCCAGAAGCTCTTCCCCTGTGTTCGTCATGGTAACAGAGAGGCTTCTCGGATCCCCCTGAGGTGGAAGTCAACAGATGTGAGAATCAAAAGACCCGCCCGCCTCTAACCCCCAGGACGTTCTGAGGAATGTTCTGTGTAGTTGCCGGGTAGAAAAAGCATGTCAGCGTTGATAATTCGATCTGCTGAAGCACGTCTCCTACTACATTAAGACTGAAGATGGATGTTTCAACTTGACAGTGTCACAAAGTCGTAATTTCTGAAAGGTCTGTGTGGACCAGCTGTCTGTGCGAAACGTCCAACTGCATCTGAAGCATTAGCATGACAACGTTAGCTCCCCTGTAACCTACACTGACTGGAAACAGGCTTTCTCATCAAGGAGGCTAACCGAGTTAGCATGTCAGCTGTGCGTGAATGCTCTCCCTGTTTTTACCGCTAGCTAGGGTTGACTGCGCGCTAATTATGGCCTTCCTCCCAAGATAGGGGTTTAAAGCGCGTCCTTTTCGATGTCTTACTCGCCTGTTCGATCGGTTAACTTTCACAGCGTCCTCATTCCGGAATCGACAGCTTACCGACTCAGGTGCTCACAGGTTTATCATGCGTTTGTGTTGTTTGGGGACAGGTGTGTGTGTGATGAAAAATAGAGAAAGAAAAAAGATTGAACGTAAACAAGAAAATTGTAGAAACAGAATCGCTGGCGGGTCTCTCTATACCTATAGGCTACAGGACCAGACACACGATGCTGCCCCACCACAGACCCATGACCTGTTTCTCCAACCCCAGTCAAGACGTCAGATCCCAGATGACCATAATGTCACCGGGGCACCACAATACCACACCAGGGTTAAACCCCGCAGCAGTGTTGAATCCGATACCAACTGCCCAGGTCGTCTCGACTGCTCCGAAGCCTGATAGCTCCACAGAAAGTCGCAATGTGATAGGCTACGGCACCATTACGGAAAAACACACTCAATTTTATCCTGCCTTTAGTAGCTATATCTCTAAGCTTGTCTTCAAAAAGCCATATAACACATTAAATGGGAATTCCATCTGTCGGTTTGAACTCTACAGATAATCTCTGAAGTCCGCCAAAGAAGGCGGAGATTGAACCCGACGTTCTAGCTTGGCTAACTAGCTTAGTTTGAGTTCTCACGGAAGGGCAAAGGGGAACGAAAAAATGTTCAGTGACCAACTGTCCCAACCATCCGAGCCTTCAGCTCTTGGATGTGGAGTATGTTGTGTATGTAGCGTATGTCGTCTAACGCCAGTCACTTGGCGGGGTGCCTGTCAGACCCATAGCCAAGCCACAGGATTCACGGCAGCCATTTTGAGGCCATCTCAGTGACATCCTTCTACAGTAATTCCAGGGTGTCACTGTGGTGTGCGGAGCCGACTTTAACAGCAAGAAAAACACTCTTCTGGGCTCTTTGTCTGGGCTATTTACTGTATCCCTCTCTGTCCTTCTACATGCATCTCTGTCTCTCACTCTCTTGATGTCTCTCTCTCTCCCTCTTTCTCCCTGTATTTCAGCGTCTGTCTATTTGAGCTTGGCACTGACAACAGGAAGTTATCAATCTCCCAACAGACTATGTTTGGGTCCCCTTGTCACACAGGCCTGTAGCAACATCCCACTGTGTGTGTATGGGAGCGAAGGCTGGCATTATGGGGGCTGATGTATTGAATTGTCATCAGAAATAACTTAAGCCCTTCAATTCCCCATCCAGATAATGGTGATGGCGATATTATGTAACTGCTGATGGTAGGCCAATGTGCAGTTGCTGTGAGTGGACAGGATAACGTTCGCATGAACTTGGTTAATCAATACGGTTCTGCCCTTCGATCATTTGTCAAGTTTCATTCTGTGATATTTGATATTGAAATATGAGCAGTGTGTCTGTATGAGCAGTGTATATACAAGGTCTTTTCCCCCTCAACCACGCAAATGGTCACAGTGTAAATCACCCAACAAGAACAACATGTCATATATTCAGACTTGTCCAAATGACTTTGTTGAGTGATTTATGTAATAAAAAATACACGAGTGAGTCTAACACAGCCTAATGAGCATGTCAGATGTCTAGAAGATTCCAGTCACCATGTAGAACACCTCAGAGAAGTGAGCAGGACAAAGTCAGACCTGTAACATGAGGTCTGTTTTTAATTTCCCCTCCACTGGGGGCCCAGAAAGGCAAACAAGAGCAGTGTTTCTGTAGCTAAAAGCTAGCGACTCTCACCTTACTAACACCATACACAGACCAGCCCCAACACAGACCAGCTGCCCACTGCCCTACAGCCCCGCACAGACCAGCCCTCACCCCGCTGCCCTACAGCCCCAACACAGACCAGCTGCCCACTGCCCTACAGACCAGCTGCCCACTGCCCTACAGCCCCACACAGACCAGCTGCCCACTGCCCTACAGCCCTGCACAGACCAGCTGCCCACTGCCCTACAGCCCCACACAGACCAACTGCCCTACAGCCCCGCACAGACCAGCTGCCCTACAGCCCCACACAGACCAACTGCCCTACAGCCCTGCACAGACCAGCTGCCCACTGCCCTACAGCCCCATACAGACCAGCTGCCCTACAGCCCCACACAGACCAGCTGCCCACTGCCTACAGGCCCACACAGACCAGCCCTCACCCCGCTGCCTCAACACATACAGGAGAACAGGGTATTTGACTGCAGTCACGGCTAAATCCACGTCAATATTTCTCATTCTCCTTCACACACTATTCATATTGTGTACGTGTATTACGCACACACACACACACACTGACATGATATACTACACAGACACACACAGAGAAGCAGAGAGACTTCTGTAGTCTACTGAGCCTTCCGCTGGCTAAACAGCCTTGGGGTGTGTTGTGTCCAGAGACTGCACCAGACAGCCTTTTCTGCATGTCGGGGGGGGGGGGGGGGGGGGGGGGGGCAGTGCCCCTGACCCGGAGGGGGGGGGGGAGGAGATGGGGAGGAAGGAGGGGCAGACCTGGGGAAGTAGGAAAGGTGTTGTCCAAGGGAAATGAAAAGGAAATGAGAACATTTTGGCCTGTTGTCGCTCAGCTTTACTCTGGAGAAGGGTTTGTGTGTGCGTGTGTGTGTGTGTGTGTGTGTGTGTAGGCCTGAAGGTGTATGACCTCTCTAGCGACCTCACATTCTCAGCCTGAGAATGTCATGTTTCTGAAAATATAGCCTAGATAGACATTCCTCAGAGAAGGTGTGTGTGTGTCTTCTGAAGGTTGTGTTTCTACTGCTACTATTGAATTAGCAGGTCGTCAGACACTGCCCCTCTGAAGATCAGCAGTTTTCAGTCATTCTACAGGGAAATCACTGTGAAGGAGGAAGAGAGAGGAAGGGAGGGAGAGAGATGGAGAGGAAGGGAGAGAGGAAGGGGAAGAAGAGAGGAGAGAGACAGGAAGGACTAGAGAAAGAGTGACAACAAGCGAGAGAGACGGAGAGAGAGACAGGAAGATAAAAGCAGCCTTGAGCGTTCTCGGCAACTGACATTCCATCCTGTTCCTCCCCCCCCCCCGCAGGGTTCCACCTCAGCGGCACGGTGACGGAACCGGCCACGTCCTCGGAACCCGAGCTGGCGTGCAGCGTGAGCGTGAGCTTCGACCGCTGCAAGATCACCGCGGTAACCTGCGGCTGCGGCAACAAGGACATCTTCTACTGCGCCCACGTGGTGGCGCTGTCCCATGTACCGCGTACGGAAGCCCGAGCAGGTCAAACTGCACCTGCCCATCTCGGAGACGCTGTTCCCAGATGAGTAGGGACCAGCTGCAGAAGTTTGTCCAGTACCTCATCTCCGTGCACCACACGGAGGTGCTGCCCACCGCCCAGAAACTGGCCGACGAGATCCTGTCCCAGAACTCAGAGATCAACCAGTTCCACGGTGAGGATGGGGGGAGGACGAGGGGGGAGGACGAGGGGGGAGGACGAGGGGGGGAGGAGGTGGGGGGAGGGACGAGGGGGGGAGGACGAGGGGGGGAGGAGGTGGGGGGGAGGACGAGGGGGGGAGGACGAGGGGGGGAGGAGGTGGGGGGGAGGAGGTGGGGGGGAGAAGGGGCATAGGAAAGTGTCTTTTTTAACCATTTATATTACCTGTGTTTGTGAGTGGGGTTAGAGAATAGAACTTCCACAACTCTATCCTAACCTCTCCACTCACTCACACACAAACACCCACGCACACACACACACACACACACACACACAGCCTGCTCAGGCTCCAGTGCTGGGTTCGATTTCCTCAGTCTTGCACCAGTGAAACCCCAACCGGATGCTCTCTTTGGGAGAGAGAGGAACCAGGACAGGCAGCCAATCGGGAGGCAGGAAAGAAAGGCACTTTGATCCGGCTGTATGAGCACACCACCAACACACACACACACACACACACACTTTGATCAGGCCATGCTTTTGCTGAGTGCACGGCAGGAATGCAGGATGTGGGAAAGTGTGTGATGAGACTGTAGATGTGTGTGTAATAGACTGTACAGTGGTTAGCAGTTTGGAGATAGTTTGTCTACTTTTCCTTGTGGAACATGTGTTAAACATTTTCAATCCTCTATCCATTAGGGGCCTGACCACATAAACACTGGTGTCCCCTTCTGTAGATCCATGTGTGCAATCAGTTTGATCATCATAAACCTAACACATCCATGTGTGTCCGCAAACAGTGAACGTAACTGTGCCTTGTTTGTTTGTGTGTGTGTGTATGCATAAATGTGGATGTGTGTGCGTCTCTGTATGTGTGTGTGTGTGTGTGTCTCTCTCTCTGTGGATGTGTGTGTCTCTGTGTGTGTGTCTCTCTCTGTGGATGTGTGTGTCTCTCTCTGTGTGCGTGTGTGTCTCTCTCTGTGTGTGTGTGTGTGTCTCTCTGTGTGTGTGTCTCTGTGTGTGTGTGCGTGTGTGTCTCTCTCTGTGTGTGTGTGTCTCTCTGTGTGTGTGTGTGTGTGTGTGTGTGTGTGCAGGGGCCCCGGACCCCACGGCAGGGGCCAGTGTGGATGATGAGAACTGCTGGCACCTGGACGAGGAGCAGGTCCAGGAGCAGGTGAAGCTCTTCCTCTCCCAGGGAGGATACCACGGCTCTGGGAGACAGCTCAACCTGCTGTTCAGCAAGGTAGCACACACACACACACACACGCACACACCCACACACACACACACACACACACACACACATGTATATAAACAAATACAGATTCCGTCAGCATGTAACTAAATAAATATGCCTCACCAAAATCTTCACTGACTGTGTTGTCATGTCTGTGTGTGTGTGTGTGTGCAGGTGAGGGAGATGCTGAAGATGAGGGACTCTAACGGGGCGAGGATGTTGACACTGATCACAGAGCAGTTCATGGGTGACCCCAGGCTGGCCCTGTGGAGGCAGCAGGGCACCACCATGACCGACAAGTACAGACAGCTGTGGGACGAGCTAGGTAAGAACACACACGTACTCTCTCTCACACGTACTCTCTCTCACACGTACTCTCTCTCACACGTACTCTCTCTCACACGTACTCTCTCTCACACGTACTCTCTCTCACACGTACTCTCTCTCACACGTACTCTCTCTCACACGTACTCTCTCTCACACGTACTCTCTCTCACACGTACACACACGCACACAAACGGGTACACACACACACACAGGCATGTCTACACACACACATGGGTACACGTGCACAAACACACACATGGGCACACACCCCACCTGGAATACACACAGGTGTACACGCACACACACATTACATTTACATTACATTTAGTCATTTAGCAGATGCTCTTATCCAGAGTGACTTACAGTAAGTACAGGGACATTCCCCCCGAGGCAAGTAGGGTCAAGTGCCTTGCCCAAGGACACAACGTCATTTTGCACAGCCGGGAATCGAACCGGTAACCTTCAGATTACGAGTCCGACTCGCACACCCACACACGGTTACACCCCCACAGGGCACACACACCCCTACCACACCGTCTCCCTGCATTCCATCCAGGCTGGTTCTGTGAGATAAGACAGAGGGAGCATATCCCCTGTGTTCTCTCTCTCCTGGTGACTAACAGCGTGTTTTGAAGGTCTGTGCCTGTGTGGTTGGGTAGACAGTCAGACAGTCAGACAGTCAGACAGTCAGACAGTCAGTCAGACAGTCAGACAGTCAGTCAGACACGCACAGGGCTGCATACCGAGCTAGTTACGGCGTGGTGTGTCGACGGAGCCTTTAGCATGCGGTCGGCAGCGCACGGCCTCTGACGGCTCCAGTGGTCTGTTCTCTGCAGTGGCGGATTGGCAGAACAGATGAGATATGGGCTGAATACTCAAATTAGCCCCTTCAAAGGGGGGGGGGGGGGAGGAGGGGGAGGGGAGGGAGGCAGGCGGTAGGGTGTGGTAAGTGTGAGGGAGGAGAGATCTATCGGGCTAAACCCAATATTGTTCTAATGAATGTGTGCATCGGAGCCTTTGTAGTTAGACAGTCATCTGGGTCGCATTTTGTGGGGGAGGTGGGGGATGGGACACAATTGTATTCGAACGCCAGTCAGCATGCGAGTGCGTGTGCGTATGTGTGTCTCTGCTCATGTGTGTGTGATAGACAAGAGACCTGTCAAGAGTGATGAGGAGCAACTCCTGATGTAGAGTGTATGTGTGTGGAGCTCAGACGCTAGGAGACCGCAGCTCAGCGGAGACACCGACCCCATCTCCTGCTTGTCGATGGTGACTGCGTGGTGGAAAACATATGTTTAGCTGTCTGCTCTTTCTTTTATGTTCCTCCTCCTTTCCTCATCCTTTCCTTCAGGTTATCCTGTCGTAAAGAACAGCTCCGTGTGTGTGTTTAGAGAAATGGTTGTCTAGCGGTGGGTTGTTCCAGATAAAGCTTCCGGCTTGATGGATTTACATTTAGTCATTTAGCAGACGCTCTTATCCAGAGAGACTTACAGTGAGTACAGGGACATTCCCCCCCGATGCAAGTAGGGTGAAGTCCCTTGCCCGAGGACACAACGTCATTTTTCACGGCCAGGAATCGAACCTGCAACCTTCTGATTACTAGTCCGATTCCCTAACCGCTCAGCCATCTGACTCCCTAGATGCCTGGCTGCGTGTTGTCGCGATTGCGAGACGGCTCTCAGGTCCAGCGCTGCGAGGTGTCTCTCCTGCGGCCGCGCTCCTGTCCGTGTCAGGGCCGCCGCGCCAACAGCACTGCTGTTCTTTTCTCTACGTTTTTGTTTCCTGTTTTCTCTGTGCTGCCATTCTCCCCCCCCCCCCCCCGTGTCTTCCTCTCCATCCTTGTCTCTCCCCCTCGTCTTTGCCCGCTCTCCCTCTTTCTTTCTCTTCCCTCCTCCTCCTCTCCGTGTTGTCCTTGATGCAGCCCAAACAAAGACATCGAGGATAAGCCTCCTGTCCCTTCCCCCATCCCCCTCCCTCCCCCCCCTCCCTCCCTCCCTCCCTCCTCCTCCTCTGCTTCTCTCCTCCCTCTCCGCCGTCTCCCCCCTGTCGTCTGTCCTCCTCTTCTCTTCCCCGGCTGCATCCGACCGACGTTCATCCCTCCTTTAAGTCTTTCCCCTCCTTCCTCCTCCTCCTCTTTTTGTTCCGTGTTCATTTTCACACCCCTCGCCCCCAGCTCCCCCTCCCTGCCCCCAGTCTCTCTTCTCACCCCCCCCCCTCCTCCTGGCTCTCCTGTCTCCAGCGCGGCTCACTAGATTCTTCTATCAGTGTGTGTGTGTGGGGGGGTATGTGTTTGCATCGTCGAAGGAAACCTGTTTCATTACAGTAGAGCAGTCTTTAGACCATCCTCTTCACCCTGTCACTGTCAAACGAGGCACTCAGAGCAGCTGTGCTGAAATCAAGGAACATTGTAGATGACGGTTTTTAATATGTGAAAGGTGTGTGTCCTTTTTGTGTGCGTTTTGGGTTTGTATGCACTTCACAGCAGAAGCAGATCATAGAGTGTGTGTGTGTGTGTGTGCAGGGGCTCTCTGGATGTGTATAGTGCTGAACCCTCACTGTAAGGTGTGTGTGTGTGTGTGTGTGTGCAGGGGCTCTCTGGATGTGTATAGTGCTGAACCCTCACTGTAAGGTGTGTGTGTGTGTGTGTGTGCAGGGGCTCTCTGGTTGTGTATAGTGCTGAACCCTCACTGTAAGGTGTGTGTGTGTGTGTGTGTGTGTGTGTGTGTGTGTGTGTGTGTGTGCAGGGGCTCTCTGGATGTGTATAGTGCTGAACCCTCACTGTAAGGTGTGTGTGTGTGTGTGAGTGTGTGTGTGTGTGTGTGTGCAGGGGCTCTCTGGATGTGTATAGTGCTGAACCCTCACTGTAGTGTGTGTGTGTGTGTGTGTGTGTGTGCAGGGGCTCTCTGGATGTGTATAGTGCTGAACCCTCACTGTAGTGTGTGTGTGTGTGTGTGTGTGCAGGGGCTCTCTGGATGTGTATAGTGCTGAACCCTCACTGTAAGGTGTGTGTGTGTGTGTGTGCAGGGGCTCTCTGGATGTGTATAGTGCTGAACCCTCACTGTAGTGTGTGTGTGTGTGCAGGGGCTCTCTGGATGTGTATAGTGCTGAACCCTCACTGTAAGGTGTGTGTGTGTGTGTGTGTGCAGGGGCTCTCTGGATGTGTATAGTGCTTAACCCTCACTGTAAGCTGGAGCAGAAGAGCTCGTGGCTCCGGCAGCTCCGCCGGTGGAACAGCGTGGACGTGTGTCCCTGGGAGGACGGTAACCACGGGAACGAGCTGACCAATCTCACCAATGCGTTGCCCCAGGGCGCCCACGGCAACCCAGGTGAGATCACGCGGAGAAAACGGACATGCTTTCTTTTTTAATCTGCTTTTTTCTTTGGAATCTTTTACCTTAATCAACTGGCTCTCTCCCTCACTCTCTTTCTGTATCTCTCTCTCTCTCTGTCTGTCTGTCTGTCTGTCTGTCTCTCTCTCTCTCTCTCTGTCAGTGCAGATGTCTAGTCCTCCCTCACTGGCTCCGAATCACTCTCTGTCTTTTAATCAACCCACTGCACCTCTCTGTCGCCCTCTCTCCTGCTGCTCTCTCTCTACCTGTCTGTCTCTCTCTAGTCCACTCCCTGTACCTCTTTCCTCTCTCTCTCTCTCTCTCTCTCTCTCTCTCTCTCTCTCTCTCTCTCTCTCTCTCTCTCTCTCTCTCTCTCTCTCTCTCTCTCTCTCTCTCTCTCTCTCTCTGTACTGCTCTCTCTCTACTGCTCTCGCTCTCTCTCCCCCTCTAGTCCTCCCCATCCACCACTCTCTGTCTGGCTTTCTACTGCTTGCTCTCTCACACACACACACACTCACCCTCCCTTTCTCTTTCCTCTCTCTCTCCCTCCATCTCTGTGCCTGCAAGCTCCTCTTATTAACTTTTGTGCGGCTAATAGAATGAGCCCAATAACAGCGACTGGGTCCTCTAGCTATAACTGCCCTTTGGCCTCGTTCGTGCCTGCGCTAAATTAGAAAAAAATACAAGCCCTTTAACATTTCTATCAGGCAGCAGCACTGTGCAAGGGGGCTGTGTGTGGAATGAACAAGCAGCCCAGACCCAGCGGAGCTGCTACTGTTGTTCTAGTCGGACTGCGGCTGCTGAACTTTCGAGGCCCGCACTTTTCTCCTCCGTACTCAACCTACCTCTCCACCTCTCATCCTCCCATCCCTCCTTCTCTTCCCCCCCCCCCACCCCCCAGACTCTCCGTCGAGGCCCCACCGGACTGTGTTCACGAGGGCCATCGAGGCGTGCGACCTCCACTGGCAGGACGCACACCTGCAGCACGTCATCACGCAAGACCTCTACACCAACTACTGTTACCACGACAACCAGGACCAGGGCTCGCTGTTCGACGGCCGCGGCTGGCCCATGTGGCACGGTGAGGGGGTGGGGGGGGGGTTGAGGGGGGGAGGGAGGGAGAGGAAAGGAGAGGGAGGGATGGGAATGTGGGGGGGGGGGGTGGTAGGATGGGAGGGGGATAAATGAAGGGAGGGGAAGTTGTTCTGACGCTCTCTCTCTCTCTCTCTCTCTCCTCCAGAACATGTTCCGACTGCGTGTGCCAGGGTGGACGCCCTGAGGTCACATGGCTATCCCAGGGAAGCGTTGCGGTTGGCCATCGCGATCGTCAACACCCTGCGACGGCAACAGCAGAAACAGCTCGAGCTTTTCCGCAACCACAAAAAAGGTTCGATCGACTAAGCGTTCCTTCAGTCGCTCTCTTCTGTGTGTGCGTTTGTTGGCACTGTTGTACATGACTGCTGTGTAAACAGTGAGGTAACCAGCTGCCCTCCCTCCTCCAGAGCTGCTCCATAAAGGGACAACGTCGGTCACTAACATGGAGGGCTGGGTGGGTCACCCCCTGGACCCCATCGGCACACTGTTCAGCACCCTGCTGGAGACCAGGCGGTCCGATGAGGAGGGGCCCGCATCCTTCCTCGACTTCTCAGGTACACACACACACACACACACACACACACACACACACACACACACAGAGACACACATGCACACAGAGAGAGAGACACACATACACACACACACACACACAGAGACACACACAGACACACACACAGAGAGAGACACACACGCATTCTTAAGTAGGTATGTCCACGCACATCCACACCAACAGACTCGCACACAACAACAACAACAACAACACACACACTGTTGTTTCCGACCAATCAGCAGGCCCGCCTTCCGGCAGAGCCAATCAGCAGGCCCGCCTGCTGGCTCCAGTCATCAGAGATGACAAGCTAGCACAGCGCTGCAGTCATCCTCCAATCACAGCTCATGAATAAGAGATGCAGGAAAAAAACTATCCAATTAAAACGCATTAAATATGTAGGGGATAGAGGGGGGGGGGGGTATCCGGTCATATCGGTATAACTGACACAGCCGTGTTCAAACGAGGCTACACGTTGATATGATACTGTGTTGGCTCATCATCCACATAACGAACAACGCTGGCTTTGGGAAAGAGCTGGTTTCACAGGAAAGGCCGAGTCCAAACCATATATTTCAGATCGGCCAACAGTTGAACTTCTAATACATGACCATCAGGACAGCCAGTTGGACTGTTTGATCTCATCACCAGCAAGCGTTTGGACATCATCCATTGGTGGCAGTCTTCCTAACCCTGGATCTTTCAAAGGAAAGCGTTGGCCAAGTAAACACACTCCCAGGGTTGTTCCAACATGCTTCTGTTAAAACATACATCCGTTACCTTGGAAGTGTGGAGGAAGTGTGGAGGGAGTGTGGAGGGAGTGTGGAGGGAGTGTGGAGGGAGTGTGGAGGAAGTGTGGAGGAAGTGTGGAGGGAGTGTGGCCACTTCTCTCACCCAAACACAAACCTCTCCAAAGCTTAACCTCACCGTCATGCATATCCCTGTTTAACAAAGGGATGTGTGTGTGTGTGTGTGTGTGTTGCTTCATTAGGGAGTCTTGATCCTCCGGGGTTAGTTGTGAAGGCCCAGTGAGGCCTCATTAAACCATTAGAATACATGATTATCATCCACAGGAGGATACACACACACACACACACACACACACACACACACACTGGGCCACGAGAGCAGCAGAACATCTATAGATTTATCGACAGCTCCTCTCATTGATGTGGAGCTTGAAGGTCACAGTGAAAGTGCTTTGTCTCTGCTCGGTCTGAGTTGGCGCTGGAAAACCCTGCCTTGTCACGGCCGCTCTGATTGGACGATGGCGAACTTGGTGTCAAGCCGACACGACGAGCATAGGTTACACGCAAGCTCAGGGGCCACGGCGCCGTGCAGCCAATTAAAAACATGGAAACTTACAAGAGTCAACAGTTTCTCTCTGTCTGTGTCTCTCTCTCTCTCTCTCTCTCTCCCTCAGCCTCTCTCTTTCTGTCTATCTCTATCTCTATCTCTCTCTCTCTCTCTCTCTTTCTCTCTCTCTCTCTCTCTCTCTCTCTCTCTCTCTCTCTCTCTCCCTCAGCCTCTCTCTTTCTGTCTATCTCTCTGTCTCTCTCTCTCTCTCTCTCTCTCTCTGTCTCTGTCCATTTAGGACTGTGAACCATCAAAGATCTCTTAAAAACGATAAAAATATATTTGGTCTTTTTCTCTCTCTCTCTCTCTCCCTACCTACCCTCCCACCCAACCCTTTTCTCTCCATCATTATTTTCTCTACTCTCTTTCTCGTTCCTACATCCCTCCACCTTCTCTCAGGCTCAGGTTCAACCAAGAGGGCGGAGCCTCGCCTGTTCCCAGCACAGCACTTCCTGGAAGACGGCGAATCATTCGTGGCCCTGGCCGTGGAGACGGCTC